>NC_141148.1:108234514-108534514 GCF_053477565.2 Lygodium microphyllum
CCACCCCAACCCCCCCCCCCCAACACACACCACACAACCCCTCCCCCCCCTCAAAAATACCCCGCCCCCCCTCAACACACACCACAACACCCCTCCCCCCCCCCCCCTCAACACACACCACCCCTCCCCCCCCCCCCCTCCAAATTTTGCCCCCCCCCCCCCCCAAAAAAATTGGCCCCCCCCCCTCAACACACACCACACCACACCACCCCTCCCCCCCCCTCCAAAATTCGCCCCCCCCCCCCCCCCCTCTCAACACACACCACCCCACCCCCCCCCCCTCAACACACACCACACCACCCCTCCCCCCCCCCTCAAAAATCCCCCCACACCACCCCACCCCTCCCCCCCCCCCAAAAATTCACCCCCCCGTCCAAATTTCGCCCCTTCCCCCCCCAAAAATTCGCCCCCCCCCTCAACACACACCACACCACACCACCCCACACCACGCCTCCCCCCCCCCTCAAAACTTCCCCCCCCCCCCCCCCCCCCCAACACACACCACACCACCCCTCCCCCCCCCTCAAAAATCCCCCCCCCTCAACACACACCACACCACCCCTCCCCTTCCCCCCCTCCAAATTTTGCCCCCCCATCAACACACACCACCCCACCCCTCCCCCCCCCCTCAACACACACCACCCCACCCCCCCAACACACACCACACCACACATCCCCTCCCCCCCCTCCAAAATTTGCCCCTTCCCCCCCCCCCCCCCCCCGCACCACACACCACCCCACCCCCCCCTCAACAAACACCACACCACCCCTCCCCCCCCCCTCAAAAATCCCCCCCCCCCTCAACACACACCACACCACACCACCCCTCCCCCCCCCCCCCCCCCAAAAAATTCCCCCCCTCCCCCCCCCTCAACACACACCACCCCACCCCCCCCCCCAACACACACCACACAACCCCTCCCCCCCCTCAAAAATTCCCCGCTCCCCCTCAACACACACCACACCACCCCTCCCCCCCCCCCCTCAACACACACCACACCACACCACCCCTCCCCCCCCCCCTCCAAATTTTGCCCTCCCCCCCCAAAAAAATTGGCCCCCCCTCCTCAACACACACCACACCACACCACCCCTCCCCCCCCTCCAAAATCCCCCCCCCCCCCCCCTCAACACACACCACCCCACCCACCCCCTCAACACACACCACACCACCCCTCCCCCCCCCCTCAAAAATCCCCCCCCCTCAACACACACCACACCACCCCTCCCCTTCCCCCCCTCGTAATTTCGCCCCCCCCTCAACACACACCACACCACCCCTCCCCTTCCCCCCCTCGAAATTTCGCCCCCCCCTCAACACACACCACCCCACCCCTCCCCCCCCGCCCCAAAAATTCGCCCCCCCTCCAAATTTCGCCCCTTCCCCCCCCCCCCCCCCCCTCAACACACACCACACCACACCACCCCCCCCCCTCAAAAATTCGCCCCCCCCCAAAAATTTCCCCCCCCCCTCCCCCCTCAACACACACCACCCCACCCCCCCCCCCCCCTCAACACACACCACACCACCCCTCCCCCCCCCCTCAACACACACCACACCACACCACCCCTCCCCTTCCCCCCCACCAAATTTCGCCCCCCCCTCAACACACACCACCCCACCCCTCCCCCCCCCCCCCCGCCCCCAAAAAATTCGCCCCCCCCCAACACACACCACCCCACCCCCCCCCAAAAAAAATTCGGCCACCCCCCTCAACACACACCACACCACCCCTCCCCTTCCCCCCCTCCAAATTTCGCCTTCCCCTCAACACACACCACCCCACCCCTCCCCCCCCCAAAAAATTCGCCCCCCCCGGTCCAAATTTCGCCCCTTCGCCCCCCAAAAATTCGCCCCCCCCCTCAACACATACCACACCACACCACCCCTCCCCACACCCCCCCCCCCCCCCCTCAAAAATTCCCCCCCCCCCCTCCCCCCTCAACACACACCACACCACCCCTCCCCCCCCTCAAAAATCCCCCCCCCCCTCAACACACACCACACCACCCCTCCCCTTTCCCCCCCTCCAAATTTCGCCCCCCCCTCAACACACACCACCCCACCCCTCCCCCCCCCCCCCTGCCCCCAAAAAATTCGCCCCCACCCCCAACACACACCACCCCCCCCCCCCAAAAAATTCGGCCACCCCCCTCAACACACACCACACCACACCACCCCTCCCCCCCCCCCCTCCAAAATTCGCGCCCCCCCCCCCCCCCCCAAAAATTTCCCCCTCCTCCCCCCTCAACACACACCACCCCCCCCCCCCCAACACACACCACACCACCCCTCCCCCCCCCTCAAAAATTCCCCCCCCCCCCCCTCAACACACACCACACCACCCCTCCCCCCCCCCCCCCTCAACACACACCACACCACACCACCCCTCCCCTTCCCCCCCACCAAATTTCGCCCCCCCCTCAACACACACCACCCCACCCCTCCCTCCCCCTCCCCCCCCCCCCCGCCCCCAAAAAATTCACCCCCCCCCCAACACACACCACCCCACCCCCCCCCCCAAAAAAATTCGGCCACCCCCCTCAACACACACCACACCACCCCTCCCCCCCCTCCAAAATTTGCCCCCCCCCCCCCCCCCCCCTCAATACACACCTCCCCACCCTTCCCCCCCCTCAACACACACCACCCCACCCCACCCCCCCCCCTCAACACACACCACACCACACCACCCCTCCCCCCCCCCTCAACACACACTACCCCACACCACCCCTTCCCCCCCCCCCCCCCCTCAACATACACCACCCCACCCCCCCCCCCCAACACACACCACACCACCCCTCCCCCCCGTCCAAAATTCCCCCCCCCCCCCCCTAAACACACAAAACACCACCCCTCCCCCCCCCCCCCTCAACACACACCACACCACACCACCCCTCCCCTCCCCCCCCTCCGAATTTTACCCCCCCCCCCCCCCCAAAAATGGCCACCCCCCTCAACACACACCACACCACACCACCCCTCCCCCCCCCTCCAAAATTCGCCCCCCCCCCCTCAACACACACCACCCCACACCACCCCCCCTCAACAAACACCACCCCATCCCCCCCCCCAAACACACACCACACCACCCCTCCCCCCCCCTCAGAAATCCCCCCCCCTCAACACACAAAACACCACCCCTCCCCCCCCTCAAAACTCCTCCCCCCCCCCCTCAACACACACCACACCACACCACCCCTCCCTCCCCCCCCTCCAAATTTTGCCCCCCCCCCCCCCTCAACACACACCACACCACACCACACCACCCCTCCCCCCCCCCTCCAAAATTTGCCCCCGCCCCCCCGCCCCCAACACACACCACCCCTCCCCCCCCCCCGCAAAAAATTCGCCCCGCCCCCCCCCAATACACAACTCCCCACCCTTCCCCCCCCCCCCCCCCCTCAACACACACCACCCCACCCCCCCCCCCCCCCTCAACACACACCACACCACACCACCCCTCCCCCCCCCTCAACACACACCACACCACACCACACCACACCACCCCTCCCCTTCCCCCCCTCCAAATTTAGCCCCCCCCTCAACACACACCACCCCACCCCTCCCCCCCCCCCCCAAAAAATCGCCCCCCCCCCTCCAAATCTCGCCCCTTCCCCCCCCCCAAAAATTCACCCCCCCCCCCTCAACACACACCACACCACACCACCCCTCCCCCCCCCCCAACACACACCACCCCACACCACCCCTTCCCCCCCCCCCCCCCTCAACACACACCACCCCACCCCCCCCCCCCCAACACACACCACACCACCCCTCCCCCCCCCCCGTCAGAAATTCCCCCCCCCCCCCTCAACACACAAAACACCACCCCTCCCCCCCCCCCTCAACACACACCACACCACACCACCCCTCCCCCCCCCCCTCCAAATTTTGCCCCCCCCCCCCAAAAAATTGGCCCCCCCCCTCAACACACACCACTCCACACCACCCCTCCCCCCTCCTCCAAAATTCGCCCCCCCCCCCCCCCCCCCAACACACACCACCCCACACCACCCCCCCCCCTCAACAAACACCACCCCATCCCCCCCCCCTAAACACACACCACACCACCCCTCCCCCCCCCCTCAACACACAAAACACCACCCCTCCCCCCCCCCCTCAAAAATCCTCCCCCCCCCCCTCAACACACACCACACCACACCACCCCTCCCTCCCCCCCCTCCAAATTTTGCCCCCCCCCAAAAAAAAATTGCCCCCCCCCCCCCCCCTCAACACACACCACACCACACCACCCCTCCCCCCCCCCTCCAAAATTCGCCCCCCCCCCCCCAACACACACCACCCCACACTACCCCTCCCCCCCCCAAAAATTCCCCCCCCCCTCAACACACACCACCCCACCCCCCCCCCCCTCAACACACACCACAACACCCCTCCCCCCCCGCCCCCTCAACACACACCACACCACCCCTCCCCTTCCCCCCCTCCAAATTTCGCCTTCCCCTCAACACACACCACCCCACCCCTCCCCCCCCCCCCTCAACACACACCACACCACACCACCCCTCCCCCCCCCCCTCAAAAATCCCCCCCCCCCCCTCAACACATAGCACACCACCCCTCCCCCCGCCTCAAAAATCCCACCCCCCCCCCTCAACACACACCACACCACCCCTCCCCTTCCCCCCCTCCAAATTTCGCCCCCCCCTCAACACACACCACCCCACCCCACCCCTCCCCCCCCCCAACACACACCACCTCGCGTGAGCCCCCCCACGACACGGCACACCTCCCACACCCCACCGCACCCCCCCACGACACGGCGCACCCCCCCACCCCCCCTCACCCCACGTCGAAAAACCCCGCTCGACCCACCCAACCCCGCGTCACTCCCCCATGACACGGCACACCCCCCCACCCCACCGCACCCCCCCACGATGCCCCCCCCTGCACCCCACCTCGAAAAACCCCGCTCCCTCCACGCCACACCACAAATGCCTCCGAAAACCCCGCTCGACCCACCCAACCCCGCATCACTCCCCCATGACACGGCACACCCCCCCACCCCACCGCACCCCCCCACGACGCCCCCCCGCACCCCACCTCGAAAAACCCCGCTCCCTCCACGCCACACCACAAATGCCTCCGAAAACCCCGCTCAACCCACCCAACCCCACGTCACTTCCCCATGACACGGCACACCCCCCCACCCCACCGCACCCCCCCACGACGCCCCCCCCGCACCCCACCTCGAAAAACCCCGCTCCCTCCACGCCACACCACAAATGCCTCCGAAAACTCCGCTCGACCCACCCCACCCCGCGTCACCCCCCCACGACATGGCGCACCCCCCACCCCACCGCACCCCCCAACGACGCCGCCCCGCACCCCACCTCGAAAAACCCCGCTCCATCCATACCACCCCACCACGCCTCCGAAAACCCCGCTCGACCCACCCCACCTCGCGTCAGCCCCCCACGACACGACACACCCCCCACACCCCACCGCACCCCCCCATGACGCGGCGCATATCCCCCCCCCCCCGCACCCCACCTCGAAAAACCCCACTCGATGCACCCAACCCCGCGTCACTCCCCCAGGACACGGCGCACCCCCCCACACCACCGCACCCCCCAACGACGCGGCGCATATCCCCCCCCCCCCGCACCCCACCTCGAGAAACCCCGCTCGACCCACCCCACCCCGCGTCACCCCCCCACGACACGGCGCACCCCCCCACCCCACCGCACCCCCCCACGACGCCCCCCCCCCCAACCCCACCTCGAAAAACCCCGCTCCCTCCACGCCACACCACCACGCCTCCGAAAACCCCGCTCGACCCACCCCAACCCCGCGTCACTCCCCCCCACGACACGGCGCACCCCCCCACCCCACCGCACCCCCCCACGACGCCCCCCCGCACCCCACCTCGAAAAACCGCGCTCCCTCCACAGCACCCCACCTCTCCTCCGAAAACCCCGCTCGACCACCCCCACCCCGCGTCACCCCCCACGACGCCCCCCGGCACCCCACCTCAAAAAACCGCGCTCCCTCCACAGCACCCCACCTCTCCTCCGAAAACCCCGCTCGACCACCCCCACCCCGCGTCACCCCCCACGACGCCCCCCGGCACCCCACCTCGAAAAACCGCGCTCCCTCCACAGCACCCCACCTCTCCTCCGAAAACCCCGCTCGACCACCCCCACCCCGCGTCACCCCCCACGACGCCCCCCCGCACCCCACCTCGAAAAACCCTGCTCCCTCCACAGCACCCCACCTCTCCTCCAAAAACCCCGCCTGACCACCCCAACCCCGCGTCACTCCCCCATGACACGGCGCACCCCCCCACCCCACCGCACCCCCCCACGACGCCCCCCCGCACCCCACCTCGAAAAACCGCGCTCCCTCCACAGCACCCCACCTCTCCTCCGAAAACCCCGCTCGACCACCCCCACCCCGCGTCACCCCCCACGACGCCCCCCGGCACCCCACCTCGAAAAACCGCGCTCCCTCCACAGCACCCCACCTCTCCTCCGAAAACCCCGCTCGACCACCCCCACCCCGCGTCACCCCCCACGACGCCCCCCCGCACCCCACCTCGAAAAACCCCGCTCCCTCCACAGCACCCCACCTCTCCTCCAAAAACCCCGCTTGACCACCCCAACCCCGCGTCACTACCCCATGACACGGCGCACCCCCCCCACCCCACCGCACCCCCCACGACGCACTCTGTCAAGTCCACATTAGACTATGCCTTATTCTATATAGCAAGTGTGTCATTGTTCTTGTGTGGCTATGCGATTGGTAGTATTTTAGATAATAGCTCTAATTGTGATTTTATGTTTTTCTTTGTCAATGGTGCTACTATTGGAGCAATAAGAGACCACTGGCACTTACCTTGTCTAGTATAGAGGCATTAGAGTACAGATGTGCTACAATTGCAGCATGTGAGATAGCATAGTTACCCAACCTACATGGTTATTTTGGAATGCAAGTGGATAAGTGTAACATATCCCCCCATCCACTTGTAGGACACATCTTAGTACCCCATCGGGAAGAGAGTCTAGAAAATGCTGCCCAGCACTCACTAAGGAATGTCATGGGGTTTGCGATCAAGGTCTTCCCAAGTCTGCCACAAAGCGGAAGCATCTGGACGTTCCCACTTAGGACCAACTTGAGCCAGGGTTTTCTTAATAGTCAAGTCTCTAGGAAGTAGCTAGCATCGAGCCCCAGATGAAACACTTTGTGCAGAAACATCAGTGTCGAAGTGGATTTATACTGCACTTGGTTCAAGGAGAATTGGAAACGAGAGGGATGCGAAGCTTGACCTCTCTGCCCGTAAGATATAGTCCATTCCCCCAAAACAACATAAATCGGGACTCTGACTCTATTGATTCAAGGTCATTGCTACTTCGCTGTCAATTCCTTCGAGAAAAGTTCCCCGCCAACCGAGACCACCCTTCCTTAGGATGCACCCAGAGTCACATCCACCACACTTTCCTCAAGTTGCTTAGTTATCTAATTACCTACCACATTAAGTTTGACATGCAAAAACAGCTTCCTTAATTAACCAATTAAACACTGGTTCCTTCACATAACTTAGGCACTGGCATAGAAAAACAATGTCAAGCAAGTTCCTTTTCAACATTTGATCTTTATTTATCATAGTCTTTGGAATACATCAAATATCCTGCCCGAAGGCTATCCCAGTAATCCTCAGGGATCGCTATTCCAAGTTTCACACGTTGATTAGTATACGGGCCTTGAGATCCCATCTCGAGTAACGTATGCCCCTTTTGTAGGATCCGGAGGCAAGGAATTTATAGCCAGAGCCTCCCCTGGCACCCAAGCGTCCTCCTGCTCCAAGTAGCACCCACGGAGAGACCTCTCGTGGTGGGTTCGGTCCACGTACTCGGCGTGGCTAACAACCCCCTTGGATAGGGTTAGGCAAACAGTCGGAGGTAACGGATACTGCCTCTCCCTCCAAGATTTTAGCCTGAAGCATTAGTTTTTTTTCCTGAATTAGTTCCTTGAGCAAAGAAGTACAAACAGTGCATCTAAGTGTACAATCGCGAGCATTCCAGTGGTTGTTAGTACGGCTAACTGCTAAGGTGTGATTCCTTCTCCATGAATACTTCCAGTATTCGATCCTGGATCATTCGGGACTTGGCAAGATTCCAAAGGTTTAGCAAGCTGGGTTCCATGTTTACCCTTTTTCCTTGAGTTAGGGTTTATACCCTATTGACCCCAAATTGTCACTAGCTTAGGTTTCCTTATATTATAGTCGAATAGATCCTAGACAACCCCATCGTCCTAACTTGGTTGGTCAATTTTCTTCTTGGCAATTCACCACTGCCAAAAACCCTAATCCTACTAGGCTAATAAACGTTTTGGCCCTAGGAACCCTAAATTCCTTACGAAAGTCTAGCATTTGGTCATCTGATCCTTAGGGTGAGAACCCTAGATCATTCCTGCATGGTTGATTTGATAACCCTAACATTTTGAATATGGGTTGAACTTTTAAGATCGAAAATATTAAATGGGCATCCTAAGTGCGATACTAAGAAGAATTTTAACATAACTTAACCTAACCTAGCACATTGAGGTGTTCATCGTAAGCCTTTATGAATCTCATGTGAGTTACAATTACATGCGATTTACTTAATTGATCTAATTGTCTTACGAATAAAGATGATCCTTCCCTTAGATATGCAAATATTTCCCTCTAAAGTTTGCAATAACTTTCCTTAAAAGATGGAAGTAACTGCAAGATGCATGAGATATATCATTTTATGCGAATATGCAATTTCAAGACCATAGACCTTTTGCCTTTATGCAACTATAGGATCTACAATAATCTTTCTTTTCCTTGCCCTCTACGGTATTGGTTGACATTCAGAACTATTTCTTATAAATCCTATGTTTTATGCATCAAATTCAAAGCTTTTGTATTTTAATGAAGGTGTATCCTTTCCCAATTGCAAATTCCGATAACATAACTCCATGCATGTATATAACATTATTTCATGATCAGATGCCAATGAATACATCACTGATTTAATCCATACTTTATCACTTATCTCAACCTAAAATGTAACTATCATTGCATGTGAATTACATACTATAAGTATTTTGTTAAAGCTCATAAATCTTTTCCTTTCATTGCAACTATTTAGTCATCATTTAATGACCGTCTACAGTTATCTTATACACGAGTCACAACCAGGAATTTATTACATAAGTGCATTATGTGTTATATGTGCTATCCTTTGTGTGATGAAACAAGGACGCCTTTGCACAATTTCAACTTTTAACTTATGCATCATACGTTCAAAAATGCGACTACCCTCGACCATGGAAGTGCAAGCAAATGCAAGTACCTCGTCATGCAACTCAACTTTGTAAATCGAACAAGTATATAAATTTTCCAATGGATTTAAGTTTCCCTATGTGAATTAAAACATGCTATATGCATCCTTTCCATGCGGGGATATTTTTCAAAACCTAGGCATTCAATATCGGGGCATTGTCCATCCAAGTGGCATCCTCTTTAGGGTAATCTTTCCACTGGATGAGGTATTCTCTCAAGGTCCTGGATCTCAAATGCCTCTCCCTAACACCTAAGATTCTGTCAGGTCCTTGCTCAAGGACTCCTTGGCTAGGCATTACAATTTGTTGATCATCAAGCACATGACTAGGGTTAGGCACATACTTTTTCAATAGGCTGACATGAAATACATTATGAACTTCTAGGTTTTCAGGGAGTTGAAGTGTGTAAGTATTAGGCCCTAGGCACTTGAGAATCTTGTAGGGTCCACAATACCTTGACTTAGCTTTTTGCATTCACCCAAGGATAGGGAACGCTTTTTTGGACGTACGTGAATGAAGACCGTATCACCTTCAACGAATGATCTATCTTGTCGTTTCAAGTCTATGTAAGCCTTCTACCAGTCCTTGGCGGCTTGGATGTCTTGTCTTATTGATTTGATTTGGTCATCCATGTCTTCCAGCATCTGCTTTGAAGCTTCAACCCTCAAGGTTGGATCCGAAAAGCTCAAAGGAATATGACAATTGTGCCCATACAATGCTTGAAAAGGGGTCATCTGAATGCTTTGTTGGTAAGAAGCATTGTAGGCAAACTCAACCAGTGGAAAATCTTGAATCCACTTTTTTGATTCACGAAAGTAGTGTGCCCTAAGCATATCTTCAATGACTTGGTTGACTCGTTCCATTTGACCATTGGTTTGGGGATGGTAAGCTATACTGTGAGTCCCAATGGCCTCAAAGATAGCCCTCCAGAAGTCTGAGGTGAAGAGAGAGTCATGATCACTAATGATTCTTCTGGGTGACCCATGCAGTTTGAATATTTCCTTGATGAATAACCTTTCGATGTCTGAGGCTTTGTAGTTTGTCTTAGTAGGGATAAGATGTGCAACCTTGGTGAGAATATCTACCACGACCATAGTGGAGTTGTATCCTCCCTGAACATGGGGTAGGCTAACAACAAAGTCCATACTAATGAATTCTCATTTCATTTGGGGAATGTCCAGTGGTTGCAATTTCCTTGGCATTTTGATATGTTCGGTCTTAATGCGTTGACAAGACAAACATTCCGTTACATATTTGAGAATGTCACCTTTGAGCCTATCTCAATAATAGATCTTCCTGATCGAATTAAGGGTCTTGGCATAGCCAGGATCTCCTGAGAAAGGGGAGTCATGGGCTTCCCAAAGTATCTTCTGCTTGAGTGATTGGCTTGCCGGGATACATAATCTTGTCCTAAAGTAGACAAGTCCACTATTGATAGAGATGTTAGATATGATCAATGCCCCACCCTCATTAGGTGCTACCAATGATCCATGGTGCTCAAAGTTGTAAGGCCCCCATTATGAGGAGAAGCCAAATGTGAGCCCGGACATTGGTTGAGTCCTGACTTGTATATCAGATGAGGTCTATGTGACCGGATGGCAAAAAAAGGTGACTGTTGTGGGTCTAATCTTTGGGTTAGACGGAGTGGTTAAGCTGGTAGCAACTCGAGGCACATTGCATTGAGTTGCGTGGTAAGGGAGTTAAAAGGGGCCCCTATTGTGGGGTCCGGGGGCCGCGGAAGCGGCCCCTGGCTGGGGGGTCCCAGGGGGGCCAGCGGCCCCCCTGGCGGGGGTCCGGGGGCAGCGCCCCCGGCCCGATGGTAAAGGGAATATTCCCTGGAATATTCCCTGGCCGACTAGTGGAGGCTCATATGGTAGGTCGGTCAGCAGGCCGACCTAACGACCTTCGCGGGCTATAAAAGCTAAACCCCTTCGCAGCCATCTTACACTTATCTTTCACCCAGTCAGAGTTGTTGTTCCAGCTAGCCTTAAGCTCTTCACCTATCTTCTGTCTAGATCGCCATCTAAGCTTCATTCATTGGAAGCGCACGGGTGGACAGAGCCATCTTTGTATCAGTTGTTTGGAGTTAAAGAATTTTACTGATTCTCCTCTTATCTGTTGTGTACTCTCTATCTCTTTCTCAGATTCTGTTCGCTGCGCCGTGTAATATTTTTACATGGTATCAGAGCCCAGGGGGCTCTAGAGATCGGAGAGCGTGCAAGAGGCAAAGGCTTCAACAGCAAAGAGAAACGATGTCGACTCCGGGAAGCAGTTCTGGCGCATCCGGAAGCGGTGCAGGAGGTGGTGCTGCTGTACCGGCTATTCAAACACTGAGGATTCGTCCACCAACCTTCAGCGAAGGCAAGTTAGATGGTACAAACTACACCTTGTGGAAGTTCAAAATTACTACTATCCTTGATTCTTATGAGCTTCTGGAGACTGTGCTGGGGACTGACGCAGAACCACAGCCTACCCCCGACCCATCAAATCCTAGTGTGATGATTCCTCCGAATGCAGATCTTCTACGAGCTTGGAAACGAAGGAATGCAGATGCATTGTGTGCCTTAGTTACAAGCTGTTCTGACAGTGTTTTGACTCTGATTCAGCATACAACCAAAGAGTCGGAGGCTTGGAATGTACTAAGGAGTCAGTATGAAACACGAAACCAAACAAGGATTCAAAACTTGGAGAATCAACTAGCAGCGGAGAAGTTTGCTGAAGGAGAGACGGTTGAAGCATTCATCACTCGGATTAAGAATCTACGCGACCAGATGGCTGGCGCTGGGATACAAAAGACTAGCGAAGAGCTAGCTCGGAGGTGTCTTCGGATTTGTCCACAAAAGTTTGATGGACTAGTAACTGCCCTTAATACTCAGGTGAGACCTCAAGCTTTGACTTTTGAGGAGTTTTGTGCATTATTAATGGAGGAGGAGTTGAGGCTGAAAGCCCGAGAAGGAAGCAACAATGGAGATGCTGCATTCTCTGCCAATGCAAAAGGCAAAGGTGTTTCCTCCACCAAAAATGATGGTGACAAAAAGAAGAAGGGCGGCAAGAAGAAGTTTCAAGGAGAGTGCTTCTACTGTAAGAAGAAAGGACATGCAATTGCAGATTGTCGTGTCAAGAAGGCAGATGAAAAGAATGGTACCCTTAAAAGTAAAGGGAAAGAGACAGCCAATACGGCTGAAGCAGAGTTGGAATTATTCATGGCGACCATTGAGGAAGTGTGCTCCTCGGCGCAAGAAGAATCTACCACTGACTCTTGGGTGTTGGATAGTGGGGCCTCCCGTCACATGACCAACAAGAAAGGTCTATACAGTTCTATGCAGCCTCTACAAGAATCCATCACTGTGACGGTTGGAAATGATGCTAAATGCCCTGCTGCGGGCACAGGTACTATTTCTTTTGTTGCTGCAAATGGTGAAGTCAAAAAGCTTTCAAATGTGTTGTATGTTCCCGAAATCAGGAGAAATCTCTTATCAGTTGCTGCCATAACTGATCTTGGTCATGAAGTGAGGTTCAAGAAGACAGGTGCAGAAATTATTGATAGTGCTGGCACAATTGTTGGCAAAGGAGAAAGAAGGAACAACCT
Organism: Lygodium microphyllum; assembly: GCF_053477565.2. Classification (NCBI taxonomy): domain Eukaryota; kingdom Viridiplantae; phylum Streptophyta; class Polypodiopsida; order Schizaeales; family Lygodiaceae; genus Lygodium; species Lygodium microphyllum. Next base: position 108,247,438 of record NC_141148.1, read on the forward strand.
GTATGAGCTAAGTGCTCTTACAGCCACCGCTGGAGTGGGCACAAGTAAGCTTTGGCATGAAAGGTTTGGACACATCGGATTTGCAGTATTGAAGGAGATGCAAAAGCAAGGTATGGTTGCTCACCTACCTACAATAACTGAATTGAAGGAACCATGTGAAGCTTGTATGATGGGCAAGCAACAGAGAAAGGCATTTCCACAAGAAAGCAAGAATAGAGCACATGCTCCTCTAGAGTTGGTGCATGCTGACTTGTGTGGTAAGATGCCTACACAGGCCTTGGGGGGATCTTCTTATTTTATGTTGATTGTCGATGACTACAGTAGGAAGATGTGGGTGTACTTCCTTCGTGATAAGGCTCAAGCTTTTGGTAAGTTTAAAGAATGGCTAATACTTGTTGAGAATGAAACAGGGAAAAGTGTGAAGAAATTTAGAACAGATGGTGGTGGTGAGTTCAACTCAAAGGAGTTTGAAGGCTTTTGCAAGAGCAAAGGGATCAAGCGTCAATTGACGACGCCTCACACACCTCAGCAGAATGGTGTTGTGGAACGCAGGAATCGTACCATTGTGGAGATGGCAAGATGCATGCTAAAGGGCAAGGGATTGCCTAACCATTTTTGGGCTGAAGCTGTTAATACTGCAGTCTACATTCTAAATCGGAGCTACACAAAGGCTCTCAAGGGAAAAACACCTCATGAGGCTTACACTGGTAAGAAACCATCTGTTTCACATTTCAGAATTTTTGGATGTGAATGTTATGCACATGTTCCAGATGAGAAGAGAAACAAGTTACAACCAAAAAGCAGAAAATGTATCTTCTTGGGTTATAGTGATGAGCAGAAGGCTTACAAGTTATATGACCAAGAGGCAAAGAAGATCATCGCGAGCCGTGATGTGGTGTTCAAGGAGGAGCCGCATACAGTGGAGGAGGAGAAGGCAAGGTCTTCCACTTTATCATCAAGCGAAGAAGTAGTCCACTATGAACCTGTCCCGAGAGCTATCCCTATCCTTAAGGAGGAGGAAGCATCATCTTCAGATGATGAGGAAAAAGTTCACCAACCTGACATCACCCCACCGGAAAAGCCATTGCCGCGCTGGGTGAAGCAGCTCTATGACCACAATAATCCTATGCCTGCATCTGTTGAGGAGAAGGCAGACGGACCAAGGAGGTCTCAGAGAATAGAGGAGCAAAGGAGGGCTTCTGCTCACATAGTCAACATGGCCTTGATGGTTGAGATTATGAGAGAAGTAAAGGAGCCAACTGACTTAGAAGAAGCACTTGCAGATCCATCATGGAAGGCTGCTATGCAGGCGGAGTATGACAGCATAATGAAGAATGACACTTGGGAGCTAGTGGATCGGCCAGCAAAGCGGAAGATTATTGGCACCAAGTGGATCTGGAAGGTAAAGTACAAGGCTGATGGTACCTTAGAAAAGTACAAAGCTAGACTGGTTGCCCAAGGATTTTCACAAGTTGAAGGGTTTGATTTTCAAGAGTCATTTGCCCCAACTGCCAGAATGACCACTATTCGCACGGTACTTGCAGTGGCTGCCCACAAGAAGTGGCCAGTGTACCAAATGGATGTTAAGTCAGCGTTCTTAAATGGTGACCTCAAGGAGGAGGTGTACGTGGCTCAGCCACCAGGGTTTGAGGCCCCCCATTCTGAGAACAAAGTGTGTAAACTGAAGAAGGCATTGTATGGGCTGAAACAAGCCCCCAGAGCATGGTACCAACGGATAGATAGGTTCTTTTTAAACCTAAACTTCAAAAGATGTGCCTCAGATGCTAACTTGTATGTTTACAGGGATGGTAAAAAGTCTGTAGTGATTGTCCTATATGTGGACGACCTTCTTATTACAGGTGACTATGAAGATATGATCAACCAAACTCGAAAGGCTTTGAGTTTTGAGTTTGAAATGACAGACTTGGGCTTGCTGCACTATTGTTTGGGGATTGAAGTCTGGCAAGAGCCAGGAAAGATCTTCATCTCTCAGAAGAAGTATGCATGGGAGATCTTGAAGGCATTTGGCATGACCGAGTGCAAGGAGATAGCTACACCTATGGAGGTGAATGTAAAGTTATCCGTTGAGGATACATCAGCACTAGCAGACATTGGGAGGTATAGGAGGTTGGTCGGCAGTCTAATCTACTTGTGTAACACCAGACCAGATATCAGTTTTGCTGTTGGTGTTTTGAGCAGGTTCTCAAACAAACCTCATGAGAGTCATTGGAAAGCTGGGATGCGGGTGCTCAGATACTTGAAGAAAACTCTTGACTATGGTATCACATACAGTTTCGGAACTTCTCTTGTGGGGAACTGTGACTCAGATTGGGCAGGAGACATTGATTCCAGGAAGTCAGTTTCTGGTTATTGTTTCTCTTTGGGTTCAGGAATTTTCTCTTGGATTAGTAAGAAGCAACCAACAGTGGCATTGTCTTCTACCGAAGCAGAGTACAAGGCAGCTTGTTTTGCTGCATGTGAGGCCGTATGGTTGAGAAGGATTCTATGGCATATGGGAGTGCAGGATGAAGAACCAACTGTGCTGAGATGTGACAATCAGAGTTGCATCGCCATTGCCAAAAATCCAGTGTTTCATGCACGCACCAAACATATAGAGATCCAGTATCACTATGTGCGTGATTTGATGGAGGATGGGATAGTGGAATTGGTCTACTGTCCAACAGAGGAGAATGGAGCAGATATCTTCACCAAAGCACTTACGAAGGATCTGCTTCAAGTTCATCTTCAGAGACTCGGCATTGGGCCGAGGAGATAGTTCACCTATGGGTGGACATTGAGGGGGGGTGTTAGATATGATCAATGCCCCACCCTCATTAGGTGCTACCAATGATCCATGGTGCTCAAAGTTGTAAGGCCCCCATTATGAGGAGAAGCCAAATGTGAGCCCGGACATTGGTTGAGTCCTGACTTGTATATCAGATGAGGTCTATGTGACCGGATGGCAAAAAAAGGTGACTGTTGTGGGTCTAATCTTTGGGTTAGACGGAGTGGTTAAGCTGGTAGCAACTCGAGGCACATTGCATTGAGTTGCGTGGTAAGGGAGTTAAAAGGGGCCCCTATTGTGGGGTCCGGGGGCCGCGGAAGCGGCCCCTGGCTGGGGGGTCCCAGGGGGGCCAGCGGCCCCCCTGGCGGGGGTCCGGGGGCAGCGCCCCCGGCCCGATGGTAAAGGGAATATTCCCTGGAATATTCCCTGGCCGACTAGTGGAGGCTCATATGGTAGGTCGGTCAGCAGGCCGACCTAACGACCTTCGCGGGCTATAAAAGCTAAACCCCTTCGCAGCCATCTTACACTTATCTTTCACCCAGTCAGAGTTGTTGTTCCAGCTAGCCTTAAGCTCTTCACCTATCTTCTGTCTAGATCGCCATCTAAGCTTCATTCATTGGAAGCGCACGGGTGGACAGAGCCATCTTTGTATCAGTTGTTTGGAGTTAAAGAATTTTACTGATTCTCCTCTTATCTGTTGTGTACTCTCTATCTCTTTCTCAGATTCTGTTCGCTGCGCCGTGTAATATTTTTACAAGAGAATTCTTGATACTTTGTTTCCAGCTTCAGGTCTTGATCTTTGATGGGGATCTCCCTTAGAAATTTCTCATAGGTTGGATCATGACATGCCTCTTCTCTGGCTAGCTCAAGAATTGGATTGTTTGGCATGGACACCTTTGTGGTTAGAGATCTTGCTATTGATGGATCTTGTAAAATTAGAGAATTTAGAAATGCCTTGCGACTGAGTGCATCGGCAACTACATTCTCCTTTCTAGGACGGTATTTGATTTCAAAGTTATATTCTTCCAGTACTTCAATCCATTGACGTTGCCTCATATTGAGCTCATTCTGGGTGAAAATCCATTTAAGACTTTTGTGGTCCGTTACTAAGGCAAATTTTTTACCCAACAAGTAGTGTCTCCAAATTTTGAGAGCATGGATGATAGCCAATAGCTTCAGATCATAGGTAGCATAGTTCCTTTAATGTCTCTTCAGTTTCCTTGAAGAGCATGCAATGGGATTACCTTCTTATATGAGCACACATCCTAAGGCAAGTGCGCTAGCATGGGTTATCACTTTAAATTCCTTACTAAGATGAGGAAGTTTTAGGATGGGTGTTGATACCAAGCTTTGCTTTAGTTTGTCAAAGGCGGTCTGTTCAGCAAGTGACCATACAATTAATACTTGCTTCTTTAGTAGAGCAGTTAGAGGCGCTACAATCAAAGCATAGTTTTTGATAAAGACCATGTACCATCCTGTCAATCCAAGAAAACTACCTATTTCTTTGATAGAAGTTGGTGTTGGCCATTCCAGAACGTCTCTGGATCTACTGAAATTCCTTCCGCTGATACAATGAATCCCAGATATTCGATCTGTCACTTGAAAGATGCACACTTCTTCTTCTTGGCATAAAGCTTGTGTGCTCTCATTGTTTCGAGAACAATGCAAAGGTGGGGTTCATGATCTTTTTCTTGCTTGGAGTAGACTAGGGTATCGTCAAAGAAGACGAGTACGAAGTCATCAAGATAGGGCCTAAAGATATCCTGCATTAACATGTTGAAGGTAGCAGGAGCATTTGTCAGCCCGAATGACATGACTAGGAATTCAAAGTGTCCATACCTTGTGCTGAATGCGGTCTTCGGGACATCTTCTTCCTTGATCCTTATCTCATAATATCCAGACCTGAGATCTATCTTGGAGAAGATCTTTGCACCTTCAAGACGCCGGTCAAGAAGTTCATCTATTCTTGAAATGGAGTATTTGTTAATGGTTGATTGATTCAACCCTCTGTATTCAATGCATAGCCGAAGTGTTCCATCTTTCTTCTTCTGGAACAACAATGGAGCTCCCCATGGCAAACTGCTAAGATGGATGTAGCCTTGGTCTAATAGTTGCTTGAGTTGCTCCTTCAGCTTAATCACTTCCAGGATGGACATCCTTTATGGTCTCTTTACGGCTGCTACAGCTCCTGGTGTGAGCTTGATTTCAAGATTGACTTTCCTTTGAGGAGGAAGTTATGTCAGCTCTTCAGGAAATACGTCTACATATTCCTTTAACCATGAAGGTTCTTCCCTAGATTGCTTATTCTGATCTAGCTTATTTAGTTTAATCAAATAGACAGGTAGGCCCTTCCTAACTCCTTTTATTATCCATGTTGCTTTTGCCAACTGAATTTTTGGCTTACCAGTCTCTCCTTGAATTGTGACTAGTTCCGCTTCAGAATTTTGAAAGGAGACTTGGCCCTTTCCACAGTGAATGTGGGCATCATTGGGTATTAGCCAATCCATTCCGAGTAAACATTCATGGAGACCTAGGTTCATTACCCTGACGACTTTCCACCCAGTAGGAATTTTACCTTAGCAGTTTTCCTGGTACAAGAGACCTCACGACCATTTGCTAATTCCACAAGTAAGCTAGGTGCATCTATTATGGCTATTCCTAATCTTTTTGCACAGACTGGTGAAATGAAGGAATGTGTACTGCCACAATCAATCAAGATTTTGAAGCTTTTACCTTGATAATCCGATGGAGTTTGAATCACCAAGAATTGGCGATTCGGGCCTTTCTTGTGAAGAGCGGCATGAATTGTTGCCCTCTCAATGTCAGCTTCCATGGACGGATCTTCTTCATCACCCAACTCCTTGTTTGCCACACTGGAGGTTCTCCCTCTAGCCATGAAGGTGGCTCCTTGGCTATGGATGGCTCCTTGGAATGGCCCTTGACGTTGTACTCTGCTAAGCTTGGGACACTGCCTTTTAAAGTGACCAGGCTCGTTACAATGGAAGCAATGGAGATTGTGGCCATTACCTTGTGTAGGAACAAAGTTGTTGACAGTGTTGGCCCTAGCTTTCTTCCTTTGTCCCTGATTTTGGCCCTGCGCTCTCTTAGCCTGAGACCTATACATTTCCTTGTTCTGATCCTTGTAAGACCAAGTCCTATGATTCCTTAGCTTGTTGTACACCTCCTATATTATGGGTGCAGCTCGAATGAGTGCGTCTTGTAGGTCATTGATTCCAAGCCGGTGATTATGGGTGGATTTAACCCAACACAAAACTTTGACACATGTTGTGTCATATCCATTTGTGGCATGTACTTTAAGAGAGAGACAAACTTTGAATAATATGCATCCAGAGATAGTTGAAGCTACTTTAATTCATAGAATTCGTTTATCTTCTGTGTGTGGTAGGAAGGTGGCAGTTATCTCCCTCGCACAGCTTTTTTAAGCTTCTACCAGGTAACTGACCCTTCCGAGATCCCTTGGTCTCTGAACCATTGTTTCCACCAAATTCTTGCTTTGCCGGTAAGCTTCAGTTTGGCGAGCATAGCTGTTGAGATATCGAGCTCCACTCGTGATACGCCAGGGTGACCGTTGTGCATTTATGTCACCGACGTGTTAGTTGTAGATGCGGTTGGTACACCGCCTCTAAATAATAGCTACATGATAGCTATCCTTATCTACTCTAGTTCGTGGCTTAGTTAGTATGCCACCTTAGTTAGTTGAGTTTGGTTTGAGACCCATATCTAGGGTTCTTCTATTTCTTTGTACTAGAGTTCTTTTGGCTTACACAACTAAGAAGAGAAAAACTGTTTTCAGCCTCCACCCTTGTGTGTCTTCCCCCATTGTGCAAGCAAGAAAGCTTCAAGCGAGACTCCTTCCTTCTCTCCCACAATCTTGACATGGTATCAGAGCCTTGTTCGTGGTAAGGAGCTCAAGAAAGCAAGCCAAGCTCGCGGTGTTCTGGTAAGAGGAGCAGTGTTGCTTTCATTTTCTGTTTTGGGAGCAGATCTCTGCAGGTAGCACAACCGGAAATTGCAGGAGTGCATAGTCTCAGGTTGAGACGCCCTTCGCGCTAAAGCAAGAGGGTAGTATATTTTTTTGATTTGAGGCCATTTCGGAGCCTGTTTTGGAGGCAGAAGTTTTCTGCACGCACTCAGGAAAAGGCTCAGTTTTATGCTGTGCATCCACTGTTCTACAGCTCGGTGAATAGTTACTGTAAAAATTGCATTGTATGCTTGTGCGCAGAGACATTGGGAGTTACAGAATCATCCCTGTTGCCTGTTGATGCAAAATCGTCACTAGGAAGTGACTGTGTGGTCAAATACCACTTTCGCCAGTTTTGCAGATTTTCCCTTGTGAGGGTGAAGCTGTGGTTTTTGCAGTGACAGAATTTTTTGCAGTATTCTGTAATGGCATCTGATTCTCTTTCACAGATTGTCACTGAAAAGCTTGACAAGAACAACTTCCAGGCATGGAAGTTTAGAATGACGAATTTCCTTATGGGAAAAGGATATTGGGAATTTGTTGCAGGAAATGAAGAAGAACCAGTTCTTCCTGATGTTCCCAATCAACAGCAAATGCAGGCATTCAAAGCATGGCATGAGAGAGCCAGGAAAGTTATGTACTGGCTGTCTATTAGCATTTCAGACTCTATGATTGTGCATATTCAGGATGCAAGTACGCCAAAGGAGGCATGGGATACTCTGTCAAAGATGTATAGCACAAATACGCAAGCCAGGAAAATGCAGCTTAAGCAAGAGTTGCACAATGTGCAAAGAGAAAATATGAGCATCAATGACTACCACATGAAGGTGAAGAAGATTGCAGATGCACTTGCTTCCATTGGGTCGCCAGTGGAAGATGATGATTTAGTTTCTGTGACCTTGAATGGTCTAGGAAAGGATTATGCGCAGTTTCGGACATCCATTTCAGTTCGTGAAAGATTTCCTGATTTTGAGGAGTTGATTGCTCTTCTAATTTCTGAGGAGCAGAGAAATGGTGGTGCATCTTCTTCAGGAGGAACTTCAAAAGAAGCTGTCTTCTACTCAAATGCTGGAAGAGGTAGAGGCAGAGGTAGAGGAGGCCGATTTGGAGGCCGTGGTAGAAATCAGAATATGCAACAAACTCAAGAAAACCAGTCCTATGGAGGAGGACGTGGTAACTCTAGAGGCAGGGGGAGCCAAAGAGGTCGTGGTGGATGGCAGAGAGGCCAAAATGTAAACAGTAATGTTGAATGCTACTACTGTGGTAAAATGGGTCATATGGCTAAAGACTGCTATAAAAAGCAGAATGACATCATGAATGGAAAACTGCAACAAGGGAATTATGCATCTTCTAGTAGACAGGGTGATGACAGAAATGAGCATTTGTTCATGGTGCAGCACATGAACAATTCTGTGACAAGTGCAGAAGAAAGCAACGATGTATGGTATGTTGACTCAGGTGCATCAAACCACATGACAGGTCATGCAGAATGGATGGAGGATGCAAGGAAAATGGAAAAACCAGGATTTGTGGAGACTGGTGATGATACTGCACATCCTATTGTGCAGATTGGAAAAATTCCCTTGTCTATGCAGGATGGGAAAAAGAAATACCTGTCCGATGTATTTCATGTCCCGAATAACACCAAGAATCTGGTTTCTGTTGGTCAAATGGTTGAGCAGGGCTTGCAGGTCAGATTTAATCCTCATGGATGCTTTGTTGAGGATATGAAAAATAAAGGTCGCTTGATAGCAAAAGGAAAGAAGAAGGGCAGAATGTTTACATTGGATGCAGACATGTCTGAATTGAGTGCAGCAATGTTTGCACATGGGACCGGTGTAGTTGCAGATATTGATATCTGGCATAAACGCATTGGTCATGTTAATGTACAGCGACTTAAATCAATGCAGGCCCAAAACATTGTTGCAGGATTGCCTAAATTCAAGGTTGCAGAAATGCATAAGGTATGTGAAGCCTGTCAGTTTGGAAAACAGGCAAGGAAACCATTTCCTAGACATGTTCAAGAGAGTAAGAAGCCATTGGAATTAATCCACTCTGATGTGTGGACTACTAAAGCTGCATCTCTTGGAGGCTGTCATTATTTTGTCAGTTTTATTGATGACTATAGCAGAAAAGTTTGGGTGTATTTTATGAAAAAGAAAAGTGAAGTTTTTGGGCATTTCAAAACTCTTAAAGCTATGGTTGAAAAAGAAACAGGTCTGCAAGTAAAATGCCTAAGGTCAGATGGAGGGGGAGAGTACCTCTCAAATGAGTTTGCAAGGTTCCTGCAGGAGCATGGCATAAAGCAGCAATATTCATGCAGTCATACCCCATAGCAAAATGGAATTGCAGAAAGAAAAAACAGACATATTGGAGAGGTGTCTCGTGCCATGCTCAATGAAAAAGACTTGCCAGATTTTTATTGGGCTGAAGCAGTTGCTACAGCAGTCTACATAATGAACAGGACTCCCACTGCAGCAATACATGGAATGACTCCAGAGGAGAGGTATACTGGTAGGAAACCAGATATTTCTCATTTGAAAATTTTTGGTTGCATTGCCTATGTACATGTGCCAGATGAGCTGAGATCCAAGTTGGATCCAAAATCTGAGAAGTGCATCTTTATTGGTTATTCTCTGCAGCAAAAAGGGTATAGATGCTATAACCCTTCTACTCGTAAGTTTACAGTGAGCAGAGATGTTGTTTTTGATGAGATGAGTAGCTGGTATAAACCAGTAAATGTGATTGATGATGTAGATGCACAAAATGGTAATGCTGCACAAAATTCACAGCAGCAGTCACAAAATATTAGTGGACCTGGAGCGTCCTCTAGCAGTGGTTCACATTCTTCGCCATGGACAGGCAGATTGAGATCAGGAGAATCTTCTGAAGGCAGCGCAAATAGTGGTATGCAGGTATCACGAAAAGGAAAAGAGAAGGTAGATCAGCCCATGTTTGATGTGAATGCAGGTCACTCTTATGTGGATGGTGAATCCAGTGGCTCAGAACAGAGCATTGATGATGAGTTGGGTATTCCTTCTATTGTTACACCTGGAGTAAGGAAGACCAGGGATGTTTTGAGAGCACCTGGGAGTGAACCCACTTTGCACAGGTCTACCAGAGTTAGGTATCCTATGGATAGGCTGAAATATGATGGATTTACAGCCATTCACTATGCATATATGGTCAAGGTGATACAGGAACCAGAACCCACTTCTTTTGAGCAAGCCATGGGAAAAGAAAAATGGGAGAAAGCCATGGATGAAGAAATGGATGCCTTGGAAGCAAATGCTACATGGGAATTGGTACCTTTGCCTAAAGATAAGAATGCAATTGGCTGTAAGTGGGTTTATAAGGTGAAGCACAATGCAGATGGTTCTGTGAACAGATACAAGGCAAGATTAGTAGTCAAGGGGTATGCACAAACATATGGCATTGACTATGAAGAAACATTCAGTCCGGTTGCAAGGATGGCAACCGTAAGAGCAGTCATTGCTATGGCTGCATCAAAGGAATGGTCTTTACATCAGATGGATGTAAAGAATGCCTTCTTGCATGGTGACTTGCAAGAAGAGGTCTATATGGAGCAGCCACCAGGTTATGTGCATGATGTTCATCCTGAGTTTGTTTGCAGGTTGAAGAAAGCCTTGTATGGCTTGAAGCAAGCACCTAGAGCATGGTCTGACAAGATAGGACAGTATCTTGTCACTATTGGCTTTCAGATTTCCAAGGCAGATTTCTCACTTTATGTGAGAAAAACAGAGAAAGGTATTATGCTACTTGTCATTTATGTTGATGATTTGATTATGACTGGTGACAGTGATGAAGATATCCTTCATGTGAAAATGCTATTGAAGCAGAAGTTTGAGATGAAGGATTTGGGAGAGCTGCGTTATTTCTTGGGCATTGAGGTGATTAGATCACCAAGTGGGATACAGCTCTTGCAGAGGCAGTATGGATTGGACATGCTGTCCAAATATGGGATGACAGGCTGTAAGCCTATTTCAGTTCCTTTGGAGCAGAATGTGAAGCTGAGCACAGATGCAGGTGAGCTTCTAGAAGACCCTACTATGTACAGACGAATAGTAGGAAGTTTGATTTATATGACTATTACCAGGCCAGATTTGAGCTATGCTGTTGGATTGGTAAGTCAGTTTATGCAGGCTCCAAGGAAACCACATTTGGATGCGGCTAGACGCATACTCAGGTATGTGAAGTCCACATTGCAGTATGGACTATTTTATGAGACTGGGGTTCAGATACAGTTGCATGGATACACTGATGCTGATTGGGCTGGTAGCATTTCTGATAGACGATCTACCAGTGGATATGTGTTCTCTTTTGGGAGTGCTGCAGTCACTTGGAGCAGCAAGAAACAGCCTACAGTTGCCTTGTCGAGCACAGAGGCTGAGTACAGGGGTGCAGCAATGGCTGCATGTGAGGTAGCTTGGTTGCATAAGCTACTTTATGATATGCATCAGTCTACAGATGGGCCAGTTGTCATTTATTGTGACAACATGAGTAGTATACACTTGGCAAATAACCCAGTCTATCATGCTAGAACAAAGCACATTGAGGTGCATTATCACTATGTGCGGGAGAGGGTTTTACTAGGTCTTATTGATCTAGTTTATGTCAGCACAGAGGATCAGGTAGCTGACATATTTACGAAGGCATTGGGCGCAGAGAAGCTGCGCAAGTTCAGAGACCTGCTTGGTGTGCAGGAATTGGGATTGAGCTCGAGGGGGAGTGTTGAGATATCGAGCTCCACTCGTGATACGCCAGGGTGACCGTTGTGCATTTATGTCACCGACGTGTTAGTTGTAGATGCGGTTGGTACACCGCCCCTGAATAATAGCTACATGATAGCTATCCTTATCTACTCTAGTTCGTGGCTCAGTTAGTATGCCACCTTAGTTAGTTGAGTTTGGTTTGAGACCCATATCTAGGGTTCTTCTATTTCTTTGTACTAGAGTTCTTTTGGCTTACACAACTAAGAAGAGAAAAACTGTTTTCAGCCTCCACCCTTGTGTGTCTTCCCCCATTGTGCAAGCAAGAAAGCTTCAAGCGAGACTCCTTCCTTCTCTCCCACAATCTTGACAATAGCTTGGTTAGCAGGTGCAGTTTCTACTGCCTCAAAATAGTCCTCCATGGACTCAATCTAGACCTCGGCGTCAGTTTGAATAGTCCTTCCCTTACCATCGAATTCAGGTGGCTTGATTTGTTTGAGGAGGAACTTCTTCTCTTGAATTATAGCTATACTTAGTATAGGGGTTGGACTAGGAATCTACACTTGGGGTTGTGCCTAGGTAATAAGATTCTTTACGTTAAAAACTTACTAAACATTTCTCATATTACATTAATATACCCAGTTTAACTTTTAGCCAAGTGACCTAATCACTTAACTCCTTTATCAACACTTACAGCCAAGACAGTCAGTGATAAAAATCTTATTCATTCATGTGGACATAGCCCTTTTGAGTACATTTATTTTGGGAAGGTAGAACAGGCTGACTGGCACATTAGTTTGGGGAAAATAGGATTGTGTTACATTCGGCTACGGGGACTGAGTAATAATATGGAGAGGGGTCATGGATTTTCAGGAATCGATAGGTCATAGGAAGCTTGGGGTATCCCTTCCTTTGATACCCATTCTTCTCATAACATCCCAGCACCTTGATTCTGTCGGCAGGGATCACTCGAGTCACTTCTTTATACACATACTTGTTCTGCTTGACTTTCCGACCACCAACATGCAAGGTTGTATTTGCGTGAGCCACGACAAATATGAACAGCTTCACGATCTTTAAATCCTCCATCCACTTGATTCTCTTCAAGTTGGTCTGAAGGTATGCAAGTCGATGGGCTGCTATATAATATATCCCTGATTCACTTGTCCATCTTCATTCCACGTACAGGGGTGAAGGATTGTAGATGTGGTCTAGAATATTCATCATTCCTAGCCTCAGTCGATAATCCGAAGCACGCATTGCAGTCATAAATATAACCTGAAACACCAAGAATTTGTTCCATGCTTCGCAACTTTGCAGCCCAGCATCCATAAGTAAGTAAGTAAATGTTCTTGCAGCAACATTGCTCTACTTCCCCTCATTACGTTTCCTTGTAAATATTAGATCCTGATGGTTCACTCTGATACCAACTGTAAGGCGTCCCCCTATCCACTTGTAGGACGCGCCTTAGTAGTCCATCGGGAAAAGAGTCTAAAAAGCGTTGCCCAACACTCACAAGGAATGTCATGGGGTTTGTGATCAAGGTCTTCTCGAGTCTGCCACCGCGAAGTGGAAGCATCTAGCCGTTCCCACTTAGGACCAACCTGAGTCAGGGTTTTCCTAATAGTCAAGTTTCTAGGAAGTAGCTAGCGTCGAGCCCTAGATGAACCACTTTGCACAGAAATATCAGGGTCAAAATGGATTTATACTGCACTTGGTTCAAGGAGAATGGGATATGAGAGGGATGTGAAGCTCGACCTCTCTGCTCGTAAGGCATAGTCACATCCCGTTCCCCTAAAACAACATAAATTAGAACTCTGACTCTATTGATTCAAGGTCATAGCTACTTCACTATCAATTCCTTCGAGAAAAGTTCCTGGCTAACCGGAACCACCCTTCCTTAGGACGGACCTAGAGTCACATCCACTGCATTTTCCTCAGGTTGCTTAGTTATCTAATTATCTACCACATTAAGTTTGACATGTAAAAACAGCTTCCTTAATTAACTGATTAAACACTTGTTCCTTCACGTAACTTAGGCAAACTGACATAGAAAAACAATGTCAAGCAAGTTCCTTTTCAACATTTGATCTTTATTTATCATAGTCTTTGGAATACATCAAATATCCTGCCCAAAGGCTATCCGAGCAATCCTCAGGGATCGCTATTCCAAGTTCCGCCCGCCGTTGACTAGTATAGGGGCATTGAGATCCCATCTCGAGTCATGTCAGCCCTTTGTGCAGGATCCGGAGGCAAGGAATTTACGGCCAGAGCCTCCCCTGGCACCCAAGCATCCTCCTACTCCAAGTAGCACCCACGGAGAGACCTGTTGCGATGGGTTCGGTCCACATACCTATCATGGCTAAGAATCCCCTTGGATAGGGTCAGGCAGACAGTTGGAGGTAACTGATACTACCTCTTCCTCCAAGCTTTTAACCTGAAGCATTGGTTGTTTCTCTTGAATTAGTTCCTTGAGCAAAGAATTATAAACAATGCACCTAAGTGTACAATGATGAGCATTCTAGTGGTCGTTCATATAGCTAACTACTAAGGTGTGATTCCTTCTCCCCGAATTCTTTCAACATTCGATCCTATATCATTCAGGATTTGGCAAGATCCCAAAGGTTTAGCAAGCTAGGTTGCTTGTTTACCGTTTTTCATTGAGTTGGGGTTTATACCCTGTTGACCCCAAATTGTCACTACCTTAGGTTTCCTTATATTATAGTCGAATAGGTCCTAGACAACCCCATCGTCCTAACTTGCTTGGTCAATTTGCTTCTTGGCAATTCACCACTGCCCTAACCTTGAAAAAATAGTTTCCAAGAGGGAGTGTTGTAGTGGGGCAACTACTCAATTCCTTAGAGAAACTAATTTGTAATTAGAACTCGTCAACCTTGATCTAAGGTGTAGCAACGCTAAATTGTGATTTAGACGCAAGAGCATATGGCCTTACAAGATTGTTGCACGAGATAGGTGTCAGTACCTAACTTGTGGGATTATATCTTCCATCATACGGTATTTCTTGAACACGATATAGGGTTTGGGAGTCCTATTGACCCCAATCCAAAAACCCTAATCCTACTAGGCTGATAAATGTTTTGTCCTGGAGCCCCAAGAGGAACACCAAGGAAAAGGGAATTCTCTTGCAAGAAAATATATCTTGTAACATCAACAAGCTTGTTTATCACGTTTCATATGATCACAATGAAGAAAAGAACACCAGGCACAACAAATCTTCATGCAGCATCATGTAAATCTCCCACGGATTTTATAGAATCAACCATATTCTTCAACATCTTCACAAAATCCATCAATAGAACAAAGAAAGCAAAGAAATACACCATCTTTGAATGGAAATTCATCACATAGTATTCATCTTCAATATCTTCATAGTCTTCTCTCTCAATCTCTCATATACAATCACCCTGTTTCAGTAGAATTGGCTATCTCTGGCTCTCTCTCTCTCTCTCCATCAATAATACATCATGTCCTCACTATAATCTCTCAAAATCACTCTCAATAATCCCTCTTAGGTCGTGGATACCCCTCCCAAGAGGTATGTCTGATATGAAGAGTCACCAGAGCCACTACAGTGTCCTTTCATAGCTCACTACTGTCACTTCACTCTAGTCTTCTCTTGAGTCTTCAGCAGCTACTTCTTCCACTTCTTTCAGCTCTTTTGCACTTGTATTCACCTCTTTCCAAGGCTAGAAAACTTTCCCAAAGTCACACATACATTCCACAGAACACATACAGAAGCATACAGAACAGTCTACACAACAGTACCAGAATAGTTACAGTACAGAACATAATAGAACAGAGACAGAAGCTCTACAGAAGACCTACAGAAGGTTACAGAAGGTCATCAAAACCACATAACTCATTCTCAAACCATTCCAAACTTTCACAAACCATTCAAATAAACTTTCACAATATCTCAATCTTCATCAATCAATACTCTATTCCTCCTTACAGAAGACAATCAGAACAAAACAGACCAAAATAGAACAAAACAGAAGGTATACAGAACCATTCAGAACCTATCAGAACATCACAGAACCACCAACAAACATCATGAACTTCCAAAACACCATCATTATCATCCAAAACACTCTCAAACCACTTCCAAATCAATCAATCATCTCATAAAATCAACCATTCAGCTCTCAAAAACAACAAAAATCAGCCAAAAAACAAGTCATTTCAACACTCAACATATCCCCACACTTAATAAGGAAGCGTCCTCGCGACCCAGAAAAAAGGAATACAAATGCATTGAAAAGCGCAACTTTGATCTTCAATATCTTTTCACAAAGAATCCATCCACCACGACCCCCAACTTATAACCTATTTCTAATATAAAAATACAAAGAAAGGAAAACCCTTGATACATTAACACCTCTTATTAAACTAAAAATCACAACAAATTTGTAAAGGATATAAAAGTTTTCTTCGTCTTCATCAGCATCAGCTTCAACTCTGCAACCACGACCCCAGCACCACAATTCTCCAAAACGTAGCTCGTACACAAAAGCCAATAGGAAACCACCACGTTCGTTTGACAGAAATAAACTCACAACACAAACACTAATACACAACACAACCATCTGAATGACTCCTTCAAAAAGAGAGTTTTTCATTAGAAAGCTTCCACCATACATTGGAAAGGTATCAATGAAGATGATCCCTCTTAAAAGATTGATGTTGTCAGAAACGATCCATAGATAAGGATTCATCTACAAAGTTTTTAGGAGGATTTTGAAAAAATTGGAGACACCACATCCTTTCCAACATGACCAAGTATCTGTTAGGCAAACAGAGGGCATGAAAATACAATATGTCCAGTTGCTGGGAATCAATGCTTACATTGACATTCATGCACAACTTTGAAATAGGCTTGGAATCATTATGAGAGTGTCTATGCATATACGCCAGGTACCAAGCAAAGTGAGCAGTTAATCTCACTGAGGGATCGGCAGACTATGAATACTGCTAGGCAAAATGAACATAGTTCTGATAAGCTTGATTGGAAGCTGTCCATTCTCCTGGAATTACTGGCCAATTAATCTGCGGTCCTGTAAGGCAATCATTTGAACTCCATCCCCTTCTTCTGGAAATCTGATTATCAAACCCGTCACAGTCACTAACCAACTGAGGTGGTTGAGATATGGAAGTGTTAGGAGAGGGTAATGGAATAAGGAAAAGTGGATGAAGGGAAGGATAGGAAAAATCATAAAAGGAAGAAAAGGTTAAAGAAGGAGTAGCAGAAATTTGAAGGGAATCACTAAGGAAGGGTGTTAACTGATAAATAGGAAATGTGGAGGGTACATTAATGGATGGAGAAGAATAGGGCGGAGAAGGGGAAAATACCCTATCCTCAATAAAGGAACAGTAAGTGAAAATGGGAATTTGAGGAAAAGATGAAGGTTGGAAAAGAAGGGGTAAAATAATGGTGGAATTAGATTGACAAAGGGAAAGATATATAGCATAGCGGTGAGCCAATTGTTAGTAATAGAGGAGGGTAGGAACAGAAGGTCCCAAGAGAGATCGTCTATGATAGGCATCAAAGAAGGGAGCATCAAATGGATTATGTCTTGAAAGATAGGCTAAGAGATCCATCCTCAGTTGATTAGTACTCTGGGCAAAGGTAGGAGCTATGTTTTGTCTTTGATTTAGGACCAACGAATCAATCATGGGATGCCACGAATTATCATGACAATCAGCCACTTTGGAGGAATAACTCTGGAACATGTCAGCTATGCGCAACTCCAAATGATTGACATACAAAACAACCTATAATACCACATCCCCCACATACCATGCCATATCTACCTCATCTGGAATTAACAAGTCTCCTCGTAGATACATGTACGACATCAACATGGTGTCTGGCGTGACAGAATCTTCAAAGACCATTCTGACTACCTCGGTCAACAACTCAGCAGACCAAGCCCCACTCCAGCCATCCTCTGGAAAAGGTAAATCCATCGTGGAAAGCTTCATGTAGAAGACCAACTTCTGTAAGTGGTAGTGGACAAAGAAAGAATGGTCTGGTAAAACATATTCCTGAAACTGCTCAAAGGTAGACCATAATAAGTCCATTCGGGACTGCAACCTTTCCACTTTATTTTGGAATAGAGGGCACAAAGTAGCCTGTCTCTGAAGAGCAGCCAAGTCCTGCTTTGAAAGAGAAGGAATCAATGGAACATTAGGGCTTGGAGGAACAGAGTGGGACTTTGCAACTGCTTGATTTGGGAGGCGTGGTTGGCCACTGTGTCATTAGCAGTCTGTAAAGCTGAAAGTTTGTCATCTAAGATAGCTTGGAACTCCTTCGCTTCTCTCGACATCCTCTCCTTCTCCTCTGAAAGGCTAGTAACCTGGGATTGAGCCTCGAGTAACTGGGTCTTCAAAGAAGAGATCTCATCACTTTGGGTGGCAACCAGTTGGGTTTGCTGTTCCATTTGCTTAAATAAATCTGCTAGGGTATCCTTAGCAGAAGCTAACTCAGATGTTGCCTTATGCAACTGGTCCTTTGACTACATGAGCTCCTCATAAAAAGACGCGTACAGCTGTTGAACACAGGCTGTCACGGACAATTCAATGGAACTTTGAATATCCTTGCAGAGGAAAGGAATGGCATCTCCTGAAACTAGACTGTGCAGGGAGGGAACTGATATGTCCAAGGATCCTTCTCGATGTGCTCGAAACAGGCTAGTACAAGTGAGATACCCAGGGAGTTCACTGCCAGAAGTAGCAGGGATAGGTATTGAAGGAAGTACGCAAGGAGCTTTATCCGCTACCCTCTTCAAGCGTTTGCGCTGTATGACCAAGGGAGACGGAGAATCATCATCCTCTATGTCAATGGGTTCTGACTCATCTGAAGGTGGAGGAGGAGGTACTGGATCTGATGGAGGAGGTGGAGGCATAGTCTTCTGTAAACCTGAATAGGTCAAGAAGGCAGAAAAATATGATCCATATGTGACATTGGTAACATTACCCCTGGTGACTTTAACGAAATGCTGATCCATTTTAGTGAGGAGGTAAGTGCTCCAATCAATAGCAACTCCTTTCAGCACCATCCTGGAAGCTGTAAAAAGCTCTTTGGACAAATAGTGGGATGGCGTTTTGGCAGGCATAAACCTGTCCTGAAGAAACTGACAGATCGTCTTCCATACGGGATCAGTGATCATAGAAAAGGAAACTCCTGAAGAGTTGATCACCTTCTTAACATCGAGGATTTCCCTTGTCTGCTTTTGCAACAGCTTCAGAATCTCTTCATTAGAGAAAAGCGGATGAGTGGTCACAAAAGGTTCACCTTTGAAGGGTAGAGAGAGAGCCTTCCCTAAGCCTCGAGATGTCAAAGTCATAGACATTCCTTGGACTACGCCTGTCTTCTTGCTGTAAGAGGCCAGGAACTCATCACATAACGACGTATCCTCTGGAAGCAACGGAAAAGGAGTGGCCACAAAAGCAGCAAGTCCCGCCTTCGTGAGAGGCTCAAAAGTAAGTAGGGAAGAGTAATCCCTACTAACTAATGGGACGTACTGGATAGGGGGAGGAGCATGAGAAGGCGCCATTCAGATGGTTACACACACACCACAAACACAGACAATCAAGGAGAATGCCTGCAAAGCAACAAACAAAAACCAAAGATAAGAGAATAACCAAACAAGAAAACGTGACTCGACCAACTAACCCCAAGCAAACCACATCCTAGAAAAAATTCGACATGACCTTGAGACAAATGCGACCGAAAGCTTCATGCGATGCATCAGACAAACACCCAGAACCCCGTATCAGGCAATAAAAGAAAAAACTGCATACCGTACCCGTAACCGTAACAAAGACAGTAAACCAAAACAATACCATATCCGACACATATCAAGACTACATCGGTGATAAACCAAGACTGGACCATGGAAAATAACGCTAATGACTGCGCATATCCATCCCACGAAACGGTTCATTAAAAAAAAAGGGAATTAAGTGCAGTGAGGGGGAATTAATTGAATGAAGGGTTGATTTTAAGAAATTATTAAGAAATGGGTGAAGTTTTATTAGGTGATAAACCTTAGCAAGAAAACGACGGTTCCTTATTATAAATTAAATTACCAATTATTAGGTTAAAACGGTGCTTTTATTCGAATCCCGAACGTCGATACCTGACTGGGTCTCTAAATGCAAGTTCATTGATTATAATTTAAGGTGATGTGGAGCGTTTTTTTGCCAGCGCGTGCTCATGTGACGGCTGGTTTATTTTAATTAAAAATTTAAAGTGCCTCTTTAGCGCACGTAGCGCGTGCTAAGTGAACGGTTGGTTTATTTTAATTAAAAAGTATGTGTGTGTATAGCGCGAATGCGCGTGGAAACTGTGGGTGAATTAAAGAGTTCATTTTAACAATTCATTTGTGATTAAGGGGGAAATGAAAATAAATAAAACACATAAAATAAATACATGGAAGGGGTGTGTATGTAATGCAGAAATGCGCATGGAAGAGTCTCCAAAAAGAAGTGAATCCAGTAAAGGAAAAGTAAAGACCACTAATGAAACAACAACGACAATACCTTAGCGGATGTGTGGATTTGGTTTGTGTTGGTTTTTTATTTTTATTTATTATTATTATTATTATTTTGGTGTTAAGTTGTGATTATTTATGGTTGAATAAATGGAAAATGGTCAAGGGAGGTGAGGGGTGAGGGGAATTGTTTAGAATTTTTTAGAATTTTTTTAGAATTGTTTACTATTTTTAAATGAATTTTCTACATTTATTGGCAAGTTGGGGGATTAATTAGGAAATATTTAATTTTCAGAAATTTTAGGGTGGGTAATTTCCAGCGGACAAACTCCCAAAAATTGGCAAAAAGCAAAGGGAATTTTTAGAAATTTTTCTGAATTTTTTAAATGGAAAAATTAATGGAGAAATTAATTAAATCACATTAATCATGTTAATCGGATAAGTCAGTTAGAAATAAGTCAGTGAAGTCTGGTTAGTGTGGGTAAGTCATGTAAGTCACAGGAAGTCAAGTCAAGTTAGGTTAGTCAGGTTGGATAAGTCAGATAAGTCTAGTTAGTAGAAACGAACCTAAAGGGGGTTAAGTAACCTAAGGTGGGTTAGGGTTAGTGGGATCTTAGTTAGGGTTAGGGTTAGGGTTCCTAGTTAGGGTTAGGGTTAGGGTTCCTAGTTAGGGTTAGGGTTCCTAGTTAGGGTTAGGGTTAGGGTTAGTGTGAGTGTTAGTGGGATAGGTTAGGTTAGTTAACCTGACTAAGGTTAGTGGGAACTAACTACGGTTAGTAGAACCAACTAACTGGGGTTAGTAACCAACTAACTGGGGTTAGTAACCAACTAACTGGGGTTAGTTAGGTAACCAGATTAGGGTTAATGTGAGTTAACTAGATTAGAGTTAATTTTTAACTTGAGTTAAGTTAGTTGTGAACCTAACTGAACTTAGGTTAGTATTAACTAAACCAAGGTTAGTAACTAACCTAGGTGTAGTTAGAGGAGGAGGAGGTGGTTGGAGGTGGAGGAGGGAGGAGATAGGTGGTGGGGGAGGAGGAGAGGGCGGAGGAGAGGACGGTGGCACGGCCAGGGAGCGGCGGCGGTGGGCGTTTCGGGCTGGAGGCGGCGGCGTCGATCCGGCCTGCAGGCGACTGGCAGGCTGGCGGCAGCGTGGCAGGTGTCAGAGCGGCTAACGATGCCAGGCAGGGGCTGACGAGGCAGCCGACGGCGGACGTGGCGGCGGGCTCCGGGCAACGTCCGTGGTGGCGATGGCTGACGCAGAGGGCAGCGGCAGTCCGCAGAGAGCTGCGGCAGCGGTCCGCAGAGGCGGCGGCGTAGCGGGCGTTCCACGGCGACGGGGTGCTCCACGGCGAGGCGGGCTGCAACCAGGGGCGGGGGCGTTTCCAGGCGGGAGGCGACATTCCCAGCGGCGGGCGGCGACGAGGCAACAGGGCGTCGACCGACAGGAGGGACGAAGAGGAAGAGAGAGGGGAAGGAGGAGAAGGGGGGGAAGGAGGAGAAGATGGATGGAGAAGAAGACGAGAGGGAGGCGTAGGAGGAGGGGAGGAGGAAGAGGGAGAAGAAGGGAAAGGAGAATGGGGAGGGAGAGGAGGGGAGGGACGCAAGGAGAGGGAGGCGATTGGGGGAAGGGGTGGGCAGGGTGGGTGGGCGGGCAGGGTGGGTGGGCAGGAACAAGGGTAGGGTAGGGTAGGGGTGGGCAGGGTCAAGGGGAATAGGGGGGTGGGGGGGGAGAAATGGGCGCGTACCCCCGTCCCGCGCATGTGCGCGGGGCGGGGTAAAAAAATTTACCGTGACGGGATTGAAATGGCGCTGGGATGACGGTACGGGTCATGCAGACACGACCAGGGCGCGTGGGGATGCGTAAAATCGAAAAAGGGCGCGTTCACGCACAAAACGGGCGCGCGAATACACGTAAAAATAAAGAAAAATTAATAACTCCCAATCCGGACATCAAAATGAAATAGCGTAAAAACAAAAAGTGGGCAGTACAACAGGGAGAAAACAAGGAAAATACGGGACGGAGGTTCCGGGGGGTGGAAAGGGCGGTCACATACAAAAAACCTAAAAAACGAACCAAAAAACGCAATTAAAAATTAATATCGAAAAATCCGTGCATCGGAATGAGGTACCGAAAAAAGGAAAACTATGCAAAAAGATGTGCCCGACAATCCTATCATATCAAAACATAATTTTGACGGAGATAAGACATGTTCACATGGGAAAAACCCAAAAAAAACCCTGAAAATGGGATCGGAAATTAATATCGGACAAACCGTACACCGGAATGACATGCAGTAAGAAGGAAAAATGTCCACAGAAAGGAGTGGCACAGGGTTATCATGTTAAACCGCAGTACCGATGGAAGTAGGAGGGGTTCACATGCAAAAAAATCCAAAAATACGTCCGAAAACACATTTAAAAATTAATAAGTAAAAATCCGAAAGTCGAAAGAGGGGGGAGGAAAAAGGAAAAGGGTGGGGGAAGGCACAGGGGACACTACTCTCCAATCAAATTGGAATTCTGATGCAAATAGGGCAGGTTCACACGGAAAAATGTCAAAAAGACGCATGAAAAAGTCGTAAAAAACTAGAAAATTAATAATGGACAAACCGTGGAGTGGAATGATACGGAATAAAAAGGAAAAATGTCAAGGGAAAAGTGGTTGTCAGGGCTATGACAGCAGATCACTGTTCCGAAGCAAGAAAAGCGCGTTCACATGGAAAACCGACTAAATTGCACAAAATGCTTCGAAAATTAATAACTCAAAAACCGTGCACCGGAACAGGGGTAGGTAAAAAGGAAAAATGGTCAGCGCAAAGGGAGGAACAGGGCCATTAGGTGGGATTGGGACTTCGGTGAACGTAGGATATAGTCACATAGTAGGACCTCAGAATCAAGGAATGAAGGAAAACTGTAAGGGAACAGCCCCAAGGGTGGGTGGAACATAACCGGGTGGGTGGAAAGGGACCCCATTAGGGTAAAAGCAAGGCATGGCATACATGCCTAAACAGGGTAAGGCATATGCAGAAAGGTATGCAATGTAGACGCGCAGGGACGCGTCCCCACACTTAAGACCTTAACGGATAGGGTTAACCAAGCAACAGGGACCGAGGACCATGCCACAGACCATCCACTAACTTCCCCACACTTAAAACATGACTGTCACGAAGAAATAGAAGGTGTAGGGTTAGAAAAACTTGGCCCGTTTCGTCAAGAAGCAAGGTTGAGTATCGATGGCACGTCTAGTGTGGTTGTCGGCTTCTGGAGGGACCAAGGCATCTTCACAGCGCGCGTCCTTCATGGCAAGGACCACGCGGCAGTACCCAGGGAGGTAGCTGGTCGAAGGAATCGCAGAAAATCCGTCGATGATGAGGGATACTACACTCAACTCGCAGTCACTCAATTGGAATGAAAGAACAGTCACTCGCCCCATGACTAATATCACTCGAGGAAAAAGGATTGAAACCCATATCTCATACCCAGTTGAGGAATCAACAAGGGGGAATGGTGCAGAAAGAGTATGCCAGGGTGCACAATTGATGGTGCATTAGTGCGTCCAACCCGTCTGGCATAGGTGCAAGGAGGAAGGCAAGGGAGCCTTACAGTCCGGTGGACAGAACAGGGTGGCGTGTCTTGTGATGACGGCAAAGACCCATCCCGTGGGTTCATAGGGAAACGGGAACATACCTGACTCCAAGTGTCGTAATGTCCCTCAATCGCACCTCTCGGTAATTGATTGAAGAAACTCCAGTCGCACTCAGCCCACCCTCTGTCTCACTCTCTCTTGATAGATACAAGAGGGCAGCCTTTTCCTGAAACCCATTGATGTAATCCTCACAACCACTTGTGCAAAGGTTGTATGCCTTGTGCGCATTTGATGGTGCAACTGTGCATCCCGCCTTGTGTCGGCATACGGTGCGAGAAGGAAGGCCAGGGAGCCTTATGGTGCAGTGCACAGAAACAAATTGTGCTTTGTGCATTGAGAGGCCCATCCCGTGCGTGCAACACTGCTCACCTCTCATTTGATTTGAAGGGAAAAGATTGGTCTCTCGACCCACCCTCTGTCTCACGCTCTATTGATAATTATAGAGGGCAGCCATACTCACTTCCCCATCCGATTAGGATGAAAGCTCACGTCACTTGATTGTTTGTCAATGAAGATCACGTCATCAGTTGTTGAAGAGGCGTACCCAGGGAGGTTGCCATCAAATTGAACGTTGTGTTGGACAGGAACATGTCATCTCCTAGAGGACAGGTAGTCACTTTGCAGAGAGACCCAGGACATAGCGTACCAAGGGAGGCAGCTTCGGAATTGGATCCTGGGAATATCAATTAATGAATCCACTTTCTGGACTGCTGGGTGTTGCCACCTTTTCCACAGCCAGCTTCCCGTCCAAGGGTGTTTACCACCTTTTCCTGGAACGAGGCCTGCTATGACAGGGAATTGCTTCCTTTTCTCTCATAACAGATTTGTTTTTTTTTTTCTTTGTCTTGTTTTCCCCTATTCCCGAGGGTGTTTCCACCTTTTCTCGAAGAATAGGTCGGCATGACAGGGACCTAAGTCCTTTTCTCCCATAACCGATATGTTTTGTTTTGTTTTGTTTTGTTTTTTTTTTTCCTCTTCAAATTGAGCAAGGGAATGGTAGAAAGACCATTTGTCAGAACCAACCTCGCCACTGATGCTGGTGGAAAATAGAGGATAAGAGATCAAGGCTGGAAGGGGGGTTTGAGGGGACAGAGGGTTGCGTCCACTTCATCAGGAGTGACTGAAGAACGGCTATCAAAAGTAGCATCATAACAAGTACAGTGCCGCGCCAATGAGGGAAAGGATCAAGTGTCCGTAATTGTCAAGATCCCATAGGAGAGAAGTACTTCATCAAGCGATATCCATTGATCAGAAAGGGATCATCCGAGGCATCAACGGTCTGTACTTGGACAGAGCCATTAGGGTTGACTGCAAGTACCTTATAGGGGCCCATCCACCGGTGTTGGAGCTTGCCAGGAAACTTGCCAAAGCGTGAATCATAGGCTAGGACCAAATCACCTTCTTTGAACTCCTTGTGCTTGATGAAGCTATCATGGTAAGCCTTACGTCGAGCTTGCGTGGCTTCCATGCACTGTAGAGCCATCCTACGAATTTCGTCCAAACATTCCAGGTGCAGGAGACGGCATTGCAGTGAATCATCATCCCCCAAACGCTCTTTGATAGCCACTCTCAAAGACGGTAGTTCCAATTCAACAGGAAAAACAGCTTCTGTACCATACACCAGCTGGAAGGGTGTCTGTCCTGTTGCTGCTTTATGGGAGGTTCTGTACGCCCAGAGGGCCTCTGTAAGTCGATCATCCCAATCACGACGATGTGCGGCAATTGTTCTTGTCAGAATCGAGCAGAGGATGCGATTGGTGACTTCGACTTGGCCGTTGGCTCTGGGGTAATAAGGAGTGGACTTGCGATGGCGGATCTTATACAACTCTGTCAACTCTTCCATGACTTTGTTGAGGAAATGAGTGCCTCTATCACTTACCAGCTCTAAGGGACTGCCAAAACGGGTGATGATATTCTCGTACATGAACAGGGCCACGCTGTTACCATCGTCCCGCTTTAGGGCTTTAGCTTCACACCACTTTGTGACATAATCCGTACATACAAGGATGTATCGGTTCTGTTTCCTTCTGGTGGGAGGGTCAATTGGACCGACGAAGTCGATGCCCCACTTCTCAAACGGCTTCAAAGGAAGGATAGGTTGCAGTGGCATGGCACTTGTCTTGGTGGGTTTCCCCATTCTTTGACAAGCATCACATCTTTTACAGTAATCATAGGAATCTTTGTGAATGGTAGGCCACCAATATCCTGCTAGTAGAGCCTTCCTGGCTGTAGCTTCTCCTGCAAAGTGACCTCCACATGGCTCATCATGTCAAGCCTTTAGAACAATCCCAATCTCATCTCCTGCAACACATCTTCTGAGCACTTCATCTTTGCCTTTCTTGTACAATGCACCGCCTAGCAGGGTGTAGGGGGTTGATTCTAGCATAAGCTTCTTCCTTTCCCGACTAGAAATACCAGGAGGATATTGTTGGGTTGCCAGTAGATTGGCAATGTCTACATACCAGGGAGTTACAGTTTCTACCAAGAATAGGGAAGCATCAGGGAGGTGTGGATCATCCTGCTCCTCGTCTACAGTTTGTGGGATACGCGACAGATGATCAGCCAGAACATGGGAACGACCAGGCTTAGTAATCACCTCAAAGTCGAACTCCTGGAATAAAAGGAGCCATCTCATCATTCGTCCTTTCACATCTACTTTGTTCATCAAGAAGGACAGGGCCTCATGATCCACATAAAACTTAAAGTGGGTAGATAGGAGGTAATGGCGAAACTTTTCCAAGGCAAACACCATTGCCAAGCACTCCAGCTCTGTCACTGTATAGTTCCGTTCCCTATCAGTGACTTTTTGGCTTGCATAATAGATTGGTTGATCCAACTTCGAGGAACCCTTTTGGCAGAGGACAGCACCTAAGCCTTCAATTGATGCATCAGTGTGTACATGGAACTCTTTCGTCCAATCAGGAGGTTGCAGAATGGGTGCCTCAATCAGACACTGCTTCAGAGTGTGAAAGGCTTTGTCACATTCTTCCGTCCAAGTAAACTCTGCATCTTTCCTCAGAAGCTTGTGCAAGGAAGTTGCCTTTGTCGCAAAATGGGCTATAAACCTTCTGTAGTAACCCACATGGCCTAGGAATCCCCTCAACTGTTTGAGGTTGGTGGGTGCTGTCAGAGCTGCAATCTTTTCGATCTTTGCAGGGTCTGTTGATATCCCTTGTGCAGAGACAATGTGGCCCAACAGGACTCCAGAAGAAACCCCAAAGATGCATTTGTCGGGGTTGAGGGAAATCCCATACTCCCGGCATCGGTCAAAGCATTGTTCTAGGTGTTCCCAGTGTTCACGGATCAAACTATAGACACAGAAGTCATCCAAATATACCTCAATGAAGTCATGCAGATGATTTTGAAATGCGGCCATCATGACTCGTTGGAAAGTAACAGGGGCATTGCAGAGCCCAAATGGCATCACTCGGTAAGCGTAGGTCCCCCATTCTGTGGTGAAGGTTGTTTTGGACTGGTCTTCTTCTGTGATTTGGACTTGGTTGTATCCGCTGAATCCATCCAGAAGAGAATAAAGCTCATGTCCTGCCATTGTGTCCAACAGTTGGTCTGTGAAAGGGATAGGAAAGTGATCCTTCTTTGTTTTAGAATTGAGCTTTCGGAAATCCACACATATTCGCAATTTTCCATTCTTCTTGGGTACAACCACGATGGGTGAAACCCTTTTACTATTTGCTACTGGATAGATGAACTCGGCTTCCAGGAGCTTCAACAGCTCCGCTTTCACCAATGTGGAATAATTCGGGTTCATTCACCTCTGTCGTTGCCGTACTGGCTTGGCATCAGGCTCCAAGTCAATATGATGTTGACATATTGTGGGATCAATCCCCTTTAGGTCTTTGTAGGACCATGCAAACACGTCCAAATTTTCTTTCAACAAGTTGTACAAGGTTGAAAACTCCTCTTCTGGGAGACTTCTACCCACCTTCAAGTGGCGTTCAGTGCCTTCTGCATCCACAAAGGTTAACTGCCTTTCACCTTCTACTTCACGGATGAAGGTCCCACGGACTGCTTCTGGATACAAATCTGACTCCTTCAAGGGAGTGGTATCCTCTTCTGATGTCCCACTAGAACCAACTTCTTCTTTTGCTGGAGACTTAGGTTGCTCCTTAAGATGTTGAAATGGAATTAGAGCCGTTCCGGGTTGGTTTCAAAATTAATTACCTCTTGGCTTGAAGACTCATCTTCTATATACATCCAGGAACGTCACATAACAGGGACCCTCTGATGCCTGTTGGGTTGCTGGGATTGGTGCTTGTTGGCACGGTGTATCATCATCATCTTTCTTTGGCAAGGATGGGTTAGGACGGCATGAGCCATTGTTGAAAGACGGCTTGTTCTTCTTAATCCATTTCTTATAAAGATTTTGCATATGAGAAGATCCATTTACCAGACCAAATGGTACCATCACCATGTTGTCCCATAGCATGAGCTCGTCGGCTTCTGATGCTTCTGGAACTTCTTCTCCAAATGTATCCTCTTCAGGTGGGATAGACTCTTCCGTTTCACTTTCATAATCTTCTTCGTCCATATCATATCCATCCTCTTCTATCTCTGTCTCTGCTTCTGCTTCTGTCTCTGCGTCTGCTTCTGCTTCTGCTTCTGTCTCTGTCTCTGTAGGAGCTCTGTAACAGAAGAACAGATTCTCTGTTTCCTCTCCTGCCTCTGTCTCTGGCTCTGCTATGGCCATGTAACAGGGAGAGCAATACATCCATGCTTCTATCTCACTATCAAAAGTGATTTCAGAAGTCATTCCTGGTTCAAGCAGGAAGTATTCACCCATTGATAATGGCTTTGCATCTTTTGGAAGTCGGCCTACAGTATCCACTGTTAAGGAACGTGCCACTGTTTTCTTGGGAAGGATCTGTTTGACAGCGTCTTTGTCTACTGATGTTCCATCCGTAGCCTCATTAGGGGAGTCAAAAGATAATTCCAAAGAGGTAGATCCATGTCCTTTTTGAGAACCATACAGTTTCAGCACCACTTTATTGGGTCCTCTACCCAAGGTCAAAGTTCCTTTGAACCAATCCGTCCTTGCTCGGGCTTCAAAAAGCCATGGTCTGCCTAGTAACAGAGGATAGGATGTACCATAAGAGTTTGGCTTCACCACCAGATAGGTCAGCCAATAATCTTTTCCAGCCACTGTAGTCTTCACATATGGGAGAATGCCCAAAGGCTTGATCCTACTCTGATCCGCCAGTCTGATGAGCCATTGGGTTGGTTGCACACCTTGTAAGCCTAGATCCTTCATTGTAACATCCGTCATAATGTTCACTGATGAACCTCCATCAATCAGTGCATTTGCAATGAAGCAGCCTTCTATCCACACGCCAGTCTCTGGAGTACCCGGATCTAGGAAAGCGTTAGCCACATCCACTTCTTTTACAAGCTCTGGAGCTTTGTTGGACTTTGTTGCTGTTGAGGGAGCAATCCTTAAACCACGTCTTCTTGTCAGTATACTTTTGAACCTTTTCCGGCAACTGGGAGACAACATCAATAATTGTCGGAATGTGAGGTTTGGTCTAAAGGTATCTAGATCTCTAACTAGATCGTATTCCTTAATAGGATCCACTGGCTTCTCTAACCGGTTAGGGAATGGGACAACACCCATTTTCATTTTCCCTCGTTCTTCCAACAGAGAATTATAGAAACTTCTTCTGCCACTTGTGGCACTTCCTCTTCTTCTGTATCCTGGACCTCTGGTCCTGTTTCTGTAACTGTCTCTGTAACTCTCTGTGGCACTGTAGGGCTCTGTACGGCACTGTTAGGCTCTGTTCTGTTCTGTTCTTCTCGTGGAAGATTGAACTTCACTGTTCTGGTTGGAGGGTTATTTTCTTTCTGGATAAGTGGTTCCTTCTGCTTTGCATGTGTGATGGCAGCAACTTCCAATTCCACTAAATTGGAGGTAGGCTCTTGGGCCTTGACCGGAGTCATTAGTAGCACTGTTTTTCACTAAGGCTGGGCTTGGACAATCTTTTGCAGTGTGGCCTTCTCCTTTGCATTGATTGCATAAGGGCTTGTAATCCACTAACCTTCTAGGATTCAGACAATTTGGTGAAATGTGTCCCTTTTCTCCGCATCTGTAACACTCCACTTCTGATCTCTGACCACTGCCAGACTGTCTTCCTCTGTAACTTTGAAAGGGAAATATTCTGGGTCCGAAATTAGGACTAAACTCTCTAGGCTTGGGTCCAATATCTTGTGTTGTCATTTTGGATTCCAGCAAGTTGAATCTTGCGTCTTCTTCCTTCCTTCTCCTATCATGCATCTCCTTCAGAGAGCAAATGTCCTCTGTATGGTTCTTCCGCAAATAGTAGGAACAGAAGGCTCCAGGGATGGTTGGTTTTCGTGTACATTCAGTGGCTAAATGGCCTGCTTGATGACACTTACCACACCAAGTGTTTGACCGCATCACATCTCTTCCTGCTCCTGCAACATTGGATATGCTAGAGGTATTCACTTTCAACGTCTGTAGTTGCTCTGTAATCACATCCATCAACTCCTTTTTGATGTTTGCAACTGAGTTGGATTAGTAATCCTTCAAGCTTTCACCTCCTGAGGCACTGGCAGGAGGGTTTTGAGGAGTCTCTGTAATCACTACATAAACGGGTTGGGCTGGTACAGAGGGGTCTCTGTTCTGGTTCTGATTCAGAGCTCCTATTTGAACTGTTGGCTGTTGGCTCCAGTTGGTAGGATTCCACTGTTGCTGCTGATTTGACATTGAGGAAATTGGTTGGGACCATTGTTGTTGTGGCTGAACCATCATTTGAGGCATGGATTGTGGCCACTGTGGATTTGGTGCACTGTGCTGTGATACTGGGGGCATCTGTTGGTAGGGATAGGGAACAGTCCCTAGAACTACATTTGGTGGGTACATCATTCCTGGCATCAAAGGAGGTAGGACTCCTCTTCCTGTATTCATCGCTAATCGAGCTTCCACTTCATCGTACAGTCTTGCACCTTCTGTTGCAGCTTGCAGTGTGGCTGGTCTTTGCAGCTCCACAAACTTACGGACTTCTGGTTGTAATCCTCTGAGAAACACCCCCTTCTGAATGCCATCATCTAGATTATGGTTAGTCCATCTCTTCAGGATGGATTCCATTCGTGAGACATAGGCTTCTACTCTTTCTCAAGAGGACTGACTTAGGTTCATAAATTCCTCTCGCATCCGCTCTTCAAAACCTTTACACCTGAATTTAGTGAGGAAGGCCAACTTCAGGTCGTCCCATGTGCCAAAAGTTCCTGTTGCTTGTCTCTCATACCACTGAAACGCCACGCCCTTGAAAGTGGCGGGGAATATTGCTAACCAATGCTCAGGGGTTCTGGCATTGTTAGCCACACATGCTACCATAAACTCTGCTACATGAAGATCGGGGTCTTCATTATACTCTCCCTTAAAAACTGGCAATGGGACTACATTCGCTGGCCTGTCATCAATATTTCCACGATGGATCTGGCTTGGAAGTGGACCTCCAGCAGGAGGAAGGGCTTGATGTGCCATTGGGACTTCTGTAAAGAGTTTCGCAAGGGCGTCAAAGGCAGCTTCTGCTGCTAGCTCATTCTCAGCCTTGATTTTTGCTTTCTCTCTTCTCACGTACCTCTGGACTCGTTCTAACACTTGCCTCTTTATTGCGTCATTCGTCAGGGGGTTGGCTCCACTAGGTTGTTAGTGCTCCACAGAGGGTTAACAGAAGGCTTCAGTCTCTGGAGGATTCTCTTGCCAACATTTCTTCTACTTCTTTCTTTTCAATGTCCCTGAATTCTGCATTCATGCCACTGCACAGGGGAAGGTATTCGGTTTTGAAGGTGTGAAAATGCATACGTCTGAGCATTGTGGTGGTGCCATCATCATAGTAATGCCAGCTTCTGATGGTTTCAACAGTGTATGTTGTGAAAAACACTCTGTCTACCAACTTCCAGTGGGTTGCTAATTGAACAAACAGAAGATTATCAGTACACCAAGCATCCCATGTATCTTGCTGTTGAGCGTCCACGAACAAATTCCAACTCTTTTCCTTCTTGTCCCTGTGAACCTCTACAGACCAAGACTCCTGAAGCTTCTTCACAATCTCCCACTTGATGTTTTCTGGAAACTTTTCAATGAATTTCAAATCTTCCATGGATGGTCATTCTCTCTATTTCTTCTCTTCAGTTTGTTCCCAAACAGTTTGCTACCAAGATGCAAGTTTATGCTGCTTCAATAGGAAGAGGAAACTGTCCACCACATAGAGCATGCATCATGATGGTGATGTGTTTCCGCCATTGTGGGATGAACTTCTTGTGGAAAGTGGCTTTGATTATGAGAAATTCCAACTCTTCAGTGGAAGAAGGAACTTTACAAACATCCATTGAGTTCTTCTCTTCTTGGCAATGCCATTTCCTTCATTTTCAGCCTCTTCTGGTGCTTGTTGATGGCAAGTTTCCCCGGCTGCGCACCAAAAACATGGAGCCCCAAGAGGAACACCAAGGAAAAGGGAATTCTCTTGCAAGAAAATCTATCTTGTAACATCAACAAGCTTGTTTATCATGTTTCACATGATCACAATGAAGAAAACAACACCAGGCACAACAAATCTTCATGCAGTATCATGTAAATCTCCCACGGATTTGATAGAATCAACCATATTCTTCAACATCTTCACAAAATCCATCAATGGAACAAAGAAAGCAAAGAAATACACCATCTTTGAATGGAAATATATCACATAGTATTCATCTTCAATATCTTCATAGTCTTCTCTCTCAATCTCTCATATACAATCACCCTGTTTCAGTAGAATTGGCTATCTCTGGCTCTCTCTCTCTCTCTCCATCAATAATACATCATGTCCTCACTACAATCTCTCAAAATCACTCTCAATAATCCCTCTTAGGTCGTGGATACCCCTCCCAAGAGGTATGTCTGATATGAAGAGTCACCAGAGCCACTACAGTGTCCTTTCATAGCTCACTACTGTCACTTCACTCTAGTCTTCTCTTGAGTCTTCAGCAGCTACTTCTTCCACTTCTTTTAGCTCTTTTGCACTTGTATTCACCTCTTTCCAAGGCTAGAAAACTTTCCCAAAGTCACACATACATTCCACAGAACACATACAGAAGCATACAGAACAGTACCAGAACAGTTACAGTACAGAACATAACAGAACAGAGACAGAAGCTCTACAGAAGACCTACAGAAGGTCATCAAAACCACATAACTCATTCTCAAACCATTCCAAACTTTCACAAACCATTCAAATAAACTTTCACAATATCTCAATCTTCATCAATCAATACTCTATTCCTCCTTACAGAAGACAATCAGAACAAAACAGACCAAAACAGAACAAAACAGAAGGTATACAGAACCATTCAGAACCTATCAGAACATCACAGAACCACCAACAAACATCATGAACTTCCAAAACACCATCATTATCATCCAAAACACTCTCAAACCACTTCCAAATCAATCAATCATCTCATAAAATCAACCATTCAGCTCTCAAAAACAACAAAAATCAGCCAAAAAACAAGTCATTTCAACACTCAACATGTCCCTAGGGTCCCTAAATTCCTTGTGAAAGTCTAGCATTTGGTCATCTAATCCTTAGGGTGAGAACCCTAGATCATTCTTGCATGGTTGATTCGATAACCCTAACATTCGTGAATGTGGGTTGAAATATTAAGATCGAAAATATTAAATCGGCATCCTAAGTGTGATACTATGCAGAATTTTAACATAACTTAATCTAACCTAGCACATTGAGGTGTTCGTTGTACGCCTTTATGAATCTCATGTGAGTTACAATTACATGCAATTTACTTAATTGATCTAATTGTCTTACGAATAAATATGATCCTTCCCTTAGAGATGCAAAATATTTCCCTCTAAAGTTTGCGAGAATTTTCCTTAAAAGATGGAAGTAATTGAAGATGCATGAGATGTATCATTTCATGTGAATATGCAATTTCAAGACCATAGACCTTTTGCTTTTATGCAACTATAGGATCTACAATGATCTTTCTTTTCCTTGCCCTTTACGGTATTGGTTGACATTTAGAACTATTTCTCATAAATCCTACATTTTATGCATCAAATTCAAAGCTTTTGTATTTTAATGAAGGTGCATCCTTTCCCAATTGTGAATTTTGATAATAGAAATCTATGCATGGATGCAACATTCTTTCATGACTAGATGCTAATGAATACATCATTGATTTAATCCATCCTTTATCACTTATCTTAACCTAAAATATAACTATCATTTCATGCAAATTGCATACTATAAGTCTTTTGTCAAAGTTCATAAATCTTTTTCTTTCATTGCAACTATTTAGTCATTATT
This sequence comes from Lygodium microphyllum, assembly GCF_053477565.2. Taxonomy (NCBI): domain Eukaryota; kingdom Viridiplantae; phylum Streptophyta; class Polypodiopsida; order Schizaeales; family Lygodiaceae; genus Lygodium; species Lygodium microphyllum. The sequence goes on from NC_141148.1 coordinate 108,281,446, forward strand.
TAATGATCGTCTACAATTATTTTATACACGAGTCACAACCAGGAATTTATTACATAAGTGCATTATGTGTTATATGCACTATCCTTTGCATGATGCAACAAGGACGCCTTTGCACAATTTCAACTTTTAACTGATGCATCATACGTTCAAAAATGCGACTACCCTTGACCATGGAAGTGCAAGCAAATGCAAGTACCTTGTCATGCAACTGAACTTTGTAAATCAAACAAGTATATAAATTTTCCAATGCATTTAAGTTTACCTATGTGAATTAAAACATGCTATATGCATCCTTTCCATGCGGGGATATTTTTCGGAACCTTGGCATTCAATAACAGGGCGTTGTCTAGTCTTGTATATTGGGTGGAAGCTCCCGCGTGCGCTCCTCTTGAATTTTTCTTAGGAGCCATTCACGAAGTAAAATTTGACTCAGCAAACTCTCCCTTGGCTCCCTTACGAGTTTCAAAGTTACTACTGCCCGAGATCTCCTTCTCTGCACAGGAAACAAGCCTTGCAAGACACGGTCTAAAAACCCTGGGAGCCGCGAGTGAACTTGGTCTAGAGAAGCTTCAATAGCTTCTGGATGAACAGAGATGAGTGTGATGTGATGGTGAGGATGATTGGAGTGATGATGGTGAGGATGGTGATGGTGAGGATGACAATGAGGATGATGATGGCATTGGCAGCATGACAGCAGCCTGATAGCATGGTGTAGGTGGCGACAGCAGTTCAATCTTGTGGCGCAGCTCTGGACGATGCCCTTCCAAGCTTGGGAGGGGGGGTTTATATGAGGTGATGGTGGGGGGGGTGGCCACACAGGTGGCATTTGTATGCTTCCCTCCCCATGCCCCTCCCTAACATCTACTCACTCTCTCTCTCCCCACCCTGCAACGGGTGAAGGAGAGGGAGCTATATAATTTTTTTTTGCAATTTATTGATTATTCATTTTTCCCTTGAAGAGGAGTTCCCGCAGTGGGTTACAGTTTTGAGCCACGGTTTCATATGCACAATGCAGGGCTGGTATATTTGTTAGTACACGAGGATGGAGCACTTAGGCCAGAGTTTCTTGTCGCAGGATATTACTTCAAATTGTTTTTGCATGGGATCTAGGGTCATACTATTTTGTTGTAGAAATATTACATTCTCTCCCGCTTAGAGGAATCAAGATGTCCTCATCTCAAGAAGATCTGGGGGTATTGTTGGTTGAGAGTACTTTCATCCATCCAAGTGGCATCCTCTTCAGGGTAATCTTTCCACTGGATGAGGTATTCTCTCAAGGTCCTGGATCTCAAATGCCTCTTCCTAACATCTAAGATTTGGTCAGATCGTAGCTCAAGAACTCCTTGGCTGGGCATTAAAATTTATTGATCATCAAGCACATGACTAGGGTTAGGCACATACTTTTTCAATAGGCTGACATGGAATACATTATGAACTTTTAGGTTTTTAGGGAGTTGAAGTCTGTAAGCATTAGGCCCTAGGCACTTGCGAATCTTGTAGGGTCCACAATACCTTGGACTTAGATTTTTGCATTCACCCAAGGATAGGGAACTCTTCTTTGGACGTATGCAAATGAAGACCATATCACCTTAAACGATGGATCTGTCTTGTCATTTCAAGTTTGCATAAGCCTTCTACCTGTCCTTGGAGGCTTGGATGTCCTATCTTATGATTTGATTTGGTCATCCATGTCTTCCAGCATGTAACGTGTCCACCTATTCCCTTCAGGATACGTCTTAGCAGTCCATCTGAAAGAGATCTAGAAAGCTCTACCTGGCACTCCCATGGAATGTTACGGGGTTTGCGATCTAGGACTGTTTGCGTCTGCCACATAGCGGAAGTATTCTGGCTATTCCCACTTAGGACCAACTTGAATTAGGGTTTCCCCTAATGGTCATTTCCTAAATGGCATTAGCGTTGAACCCCGACCAAACTACTTTCTGCAGAAATGCCAGAGCCGAAGCGGATTCACGTTGCACTTGGTTCAAGGAGAATGGAAAACGAGAGGGATGCAAGGCTCGACCTCTCAGCCATAAGGCATAGCCCCATTTCGTTCCCCTAAAACAACGTAAGTTGGGATTATTGTAACCTAGACTCTAGGTCAGCGCCCTTGCTATTCATTTTCTTTGAACGATCTTCTTGCTGTTCTTCATGATTGAGAAAAGCTCCCGTCCAACCCAGACTACCCATCCATAGGACGGACCCATGGCCACATCCACGCACTTTCCTCAAGTTGTTTTAGTTGTCTAATTACCTACCATATTTAGTTGGAACTGTTCCTTAATTAGTCCATTAGGCACCAATTCCTTCACATAATCATAGCACTTGGCATAGAAAAACAGTGTCAAACAAGTTCCTTTGTAACAGGTTATCATATTTATCTTTGGAATACATTTATAAGTCCAGCCCATTGGCTTATCCAAAATCCGCCCGAAGGCTATCCAGCAATCCACAAGGATTACTAATCCAAGATTCCGCATGTAGACTAGTATGCGGGCCTTGAGATCCAATCCCGAGTCATGTTGGCCTCTTGTGCAAGGCCCAGAAGGTGAGGGATTTACGGTGAGAACCCCCCTGGCACCCAAGTGTCTACCTACTCCAAGTAGCGCTCAACACAGAGACCTCTTGCGGCAGGTTCGGTCCACCTTCCTGGCGTGGTTAACAACCTCCTTGGTTAGGGTCATGCAGATAGTCTGGGGTAACTATGGCTGCCTCTCCCTTCAAGCCTTCAAGCTAAAGCATTAGATATCTTTTCATCCATTAATTCTTTGAGCAAACAAAGCAAATAGTGCTCTCTAAACTGTTATAAGCACAATCATTTCTAGTGGTTGTTTGTGGGAGCTTTCGCTCAACCGCCAAGATCCACGGACCGCTTATTGTTTCAAGTGTTCCAAGCGAGCTCTAATGGCTATCTCTCACCTAGCCGACGCGCCATCAGTCCTATGAGTGTAGTGAGCTTACCTTAGTGCCGATACGAGTTGCCTCCTCTCTTCTACACATTGGTAGCTCCACGATCTTAGATGCTAGCTCAAGCATCCTCAAGCCTCCTCCACCTCCAAGCTCCATCCTCCATAGCCGCATGCAAGAAGAAAGAAGGGAAGAGAAGAAGAAGAAGAAGAGATGGTGAAGAGCTTCACCCTCTTGATCCCTCACCCTCACACACACTCACTCCCTCACACTCTCACACTCCCTCTCTCAAGAGCACACACAAGCAAGAAGGTGAGAAGGAGAGAAGAAGAAGAAGACTCCTTTTGCCACACACCAAAGAATGATCTCTTATTCACTTTTTGAACTTTATATATACAAACCCTAAAATCCCATAGGTGCCCACCCTTTTTTACATGACCAGCCATTGTGGCAAGTTTCTTTTTCCATTTTCCTCTTTTAGCCTCGTGCCTCTAGCCTACACTCGTCTAATATTTTACAATGGGCACAGGAGGGAGCCTGGCGCTCTTTTACAAAGATTTTTTGAGTTTTTGAGGGACCTTTTCTTTTATGGTTTCTCTTTTTGCCCCAGTCCATCTTTAGGGGCCGCTTGCGTGTCTTCGCTCTTTTTCTTCATCTTCCTTTGCTTTTTCTCCATTTTTTGCCTTCTTGGCTTCGCTATCTTGAATTGGGGTTAACATTACCCCCCTCCTAGACGGGTGCCAGTCCCATAACACTTTTGGCATGGGTGTAAGGTTAAGGGTAGCATGGAGACTCAGGGGTTTGTGGCAACTCAAGAAGGATGGTCGTCAGAGCAGCGCAGTGGATTGCATGGGTGAACAAGGGCCTCCGAAGTTGGTGGTTGGGCGGAAGTGGTGGACTTGAAGAAGAAGGTGCAAGGCTCTACCTAGGGAGGCAACTGTTGCCAGCATGTTGGTGCGCTGTGCTCGTGCTAGTGAAATGGGGAAGTGGGTTGGAAGCCGGTGATGTTCCACACTTGAGGACCCCATTTGTGCCAAGGGGGAGTAGTGCTAGTGGCTTAAGGCGACATGTCGAACCATAGGGGAGTGTTACTTCCCTAGGTGTGTCCTGCCATTGATGTGCCCTAAGCGTGACATGGGGGGATCAAAAGGGCTAGGGGGTTAGGAGTGGAGCCAGCCGACCGAGGTCACTCGACATGCCTAACTTAAGGACCCCTAGGTGCAGTTTTTTTTTTTTGCCACATTGCGGGATAGTATTACATGAGGAGCAGAACAGCCAACACTAGCTTTCTTTGTTAGAATGAGGAAGGGAGGGCGGGCGGATGGATTTGCATAAAAATTGATGGCTCTGCATGTACCCTTTCACGTTCATGCAGATATGGAGAGCGGTGGTGGATAGGAAGGGGTGGCTGCACCTAGTGAATTGGCTGTCGCTCATATCCTCTAGGAGCGCTAGGTAAAATGAAGGTAGAAGGCTAGCCCGCATCATTAAGCGGGTCATGGTGCAACTATCGATAGCATTAGGATCAAAAAAGAGGGGAGGTAAGCCACTTTCCTGTGGTGTCGGGTCTTGTTTAAGTAAGAGTTTAAGAAGCCTAAGGTAATTACAAGTGGTTATGAATGCGGGATCTAGGAAAGAGCAGAACTCCGCAAGAAAATGTGTCATGGAGGCAGGCAGGCTTCCTGGGTCAAAGAGTAGAGCGTTTTCAAAGGAAGTGGCATTGGCATTGTAGATAACGGGAAAGTCGTGCCACCCATGGAGGGTAGCGACAAAATCCACACCTACCCTATGGGGATACGCCAAAAATGTGGGGTCGTTCCACTCATGGGGTAGGGTGTTACAAAAAACCATCCAGGTGAACATGTTGGTATTACATATTCGCTTCCTCTAGAGGGGTTGGCAGTCGTAGCCCCTCACCGTGTGTGGTACCTCGTAGATCTTATCTTGCCAGAACTCGGCCTCTTTCGTGCCCCACAAGGTGGGGGTTTTTGCTCTATCCTCTAACCATCTTTGGCCTAGTCAACTGCCAGCCACTATCACCTCCTCCTTCGCCTTGATCGGCAGGACCCTTCTCAGACTATCAAACATAAGAAAACTGAAGGAGAAAGGGTCCTTTTCCAATTCTTGCCATTCCCAGACCACCAGTTTGGTGTGGAATTGCATAGGTAGGTCTTCCGGGCATGGTGGGAGGGGAGCGGATGGCTGCACGACAAGCTTGGCCTTCAGCCTTTTTGTGGCCTCTTCCACCAGCTTTTTCCACTGCTCTTTAAGGATGGCCTGTCTGGTTGGGTTGTTGCTAATCTTGTTCCTGCGGCGAGGGGGGCTACGAGACTACATCTTCTCTGAACCTGTTCATGTCAATTCTAAATTCGACTTCCTCCCCCTACCGGTATTCTGGTAGTGTTCTTTCCTCAAAGCCGAGGGCGTCTGCCTCTTGGGGGGTTGAGCCAGCCAGTAGTAGATACTTCCACTGCTCCTCTAGGCCCAGCCTTACCTCCACAGGTTGGGGTGGCATCTGCAGCCCCGTGTGCAAAGCTCTACGTGTGATGCTTAATTTTATCTTTACTACCTCCAACGGCTCCGCTCCCTCTGGTCGAGTTGTATCTAGCAACGTATTAAGGAAGGCTTGTTGTTGGGCGGTGAAGGCTGTTTGGATTGCACCCATTGTGCTTTCTGCCAAGATTTTTTTCTTCCCCACCAAGGCAAGGCGCCGTGCCAGAGCCTTCATCCGCACCTTGTTTTGCGTAGCCCATTCCTCGACCCTTTTTCTTATGCCTTCCATGCTCTCCCCCTACTTCTGAGCTAGGGTTACAAGCTTCTGCTCTTGGGTTTTGAGCTCTATGCTCATGTTGTCTTGTTCTGTCTTCTCAAGACGTAGCTGATCGGAGATAGACTCGATCTTCTTTTGTTGCTCCTCCCTCTCTTGGCTCCTCTCCTCTTCCTTGGCATTTAGCTCCCCCATCATTTGCTCAATGGTAGCAGTCTTTGACTCCAGTTTCTTATGCTTCGACTCCGGTTCCTTATATTGCATCAGGAGGAGTTTGTACTCCCGCTGCATTTGCACGAGTTCCTCGTTCTCGTCCTCCAGCTGCTGCTTGTAACTCTCTTCCTTATTTTCTTTGGCCTTTTCAGCTCTTGCTTGAGTTCAAAGATTTGGCATTGTTGCATGGCGATGATGCGGGTTTTTTCCAATTGGAAAGTCACCGCTGACTCTTTTTTAGCCATCAACTCACCCATAGCCGTCCTTTTCTCCTCCTTGGTCCTCTCTAGTTGGGAGAGCAGCTCAACTATGTATTCGTCGTAACCGGCTGGCGGCGTCATTGTTGTGTGGGTGGGGGTGATTTAGGCCTTTTTGGTCCCGTGGTCATCGTCTTCGTGCTTTTCCCTTGGGCCATTTCCTTGCTGATGAAATATTGCATCCAGGCCACCAAGTTGGACACTTCCAAGCTGGTGGGGATGCTAGGGGTGGGTGTAGTGGTTTCAGCGGGGGGTGCCATGAGGGTGGGGATGGGATGCAGGGTTACTTTTCCTTTGCCTTCTGGAGCTGCAAGGGGTTCTAGGGCCTACATGCTGGAGCTAGGCCTCTCTTCCCTAGGCTGATTCCAGGCTTTTGGGTCATCTGCCCTGCACTGTTGCTTGATTGACCGACGGGTAGCTTCTGCCAGGTCCTCCTCCTTTCTTCATAACTCCTCGTCCTCCTCCGTGACTCTTCTTTTTCTTTCCTCCTCAGTCTTTTTGCATTCTTCCTCTAGTTTTTCTTTTTCCTCCTACTCTTCTTTTCTTTTCCTTTCGACTTCCCGCCTAGATGCCTTTTTAGCCTGCCTTACTTGTTCCGTTGTCTCTTCACTTTCCTGCTTCTTCTTCCTTTCTCTCTCCTCTGCTTCCTTGAGGGATTGTCGTTTCGCTTTCTCCAAGTCCTCCCTCTCCTTTCTACGGCCTTCATCCTATTTCTTCTTCTTCTGCGCTGCTCTCTTCTTAGTCTCCTTATCTTGCCTTTTGCTCTTTTGTTCTTCTTCTTCTTCCTCTGTCTCCATCCTATCACTAGACCTGTCCTGGTGTTGATGGGGTGGTGATCGGTCAGGTGTTTCTCCCTCCCCCTCTTTTGCTTTCTTTACGGCCTTCTGGATAAGCACCGTTAAAATGCCCCCATATGCAATGAATGATGCTTTGGAGGAAGCCCTTTTTCTTTCTGCAGCCTTTGACATTGGTGATTCTCCTCCTGCTAGCAGGCTTCCTAATGCTAGAGCTGGGGCTGCCTTATCGATAGTCTTACGCACGTAGCCATTCCAGTCAACTTCGTGCAGGGTCTAGGCCGCTATGTTTTCTAGGATTGGTACGCTGATCCTGTGCATCAGCGCGTTATAGCGATGGCTGGAGAAGAGCACATGTACGAGCTTCTCTTGTAGTTTGGTCTCTGCGCTGGGGATGTCCTGGATACTGATGCCATCGTTCATCACCACCTCCTCCTTCCGTATCCCCAGCATGGCATACACATCTCTCTTTTGCTTCTTCTCCACCTTCGGTTCCAGCCCTAGTGCCTTCTCAACCAAGGCTGGGGTTAGATGGACTAGCACTAGCATTTTGTCCCCTCCCCACTATGACAGTGCCGCACTCTCCATCGGGATTGTAGGTCCTGAGGAATTCCATGCAGCTCGTGTGCTCAGGTTCTCGTGAGAAACTTTCCAGGTACTTTTTAAGGTTGCAACTTTCCACAATGCTCTTGGCTACCTCTTCTTTGGCCACTAATTCTTCCAAATTGTGGATAGTCCGAAATTACAGTTGATTATAGGTGCAGTTCTCCACGTTGATGTTGTACTGCGTTCTTTCTTCCTCTGTGAAGGGGAGTTGGTGGGCTCGGTCCTGCTGTGACATCTTTTGTTCCTGTCATAACCGTAATTTTCATTAGTGCTTACGACATAGTAATCGCTAAAACATAAAAAACTTTATGCTTCTGAATGAACTCATTAAATTTTAGTGTGGGTTCGCTTGTCAGACTTTGACTTTCTGCCTTTTAATTCAAAGTTTTTATGTCCTCTTTCCTACCCCATCCATTTTTTCCAACGCATGTCTACATACTTCGTGGCTTTTGTTTGCTTTATTACTTTTGATCTGATTCACCTTACCCCTTTCCCTTTTAGTATGAGAAGAATCCTTCCTAGAATGAGGGTTAGAAGGTATAGGTATTTTGGCATGGTCGGCTACTTGTGAAGGAGCCAGATATAGAAATTGGGGTTGTATTCGAGATGGGCTTCGCGGTCAAGGTTGGAGGGTTTAATCCCCACTTGAGTGATGTATGTGAGAACATCAGTTAGGAAGTCGCCTGAGTTGCCTCGTCGGCTAGCGATGTGTAACTCTTCTTCAGTCGGTCGAGGTAGGGGTATCCCTTGATGTGGTCTTCTATAGGACGGCCTCGCAACATGGTTAACACTCGATATGATGTCAGCGCGACGTATGTGGGGTCGTACTCTGCCGTTTTGATAGCGCATTGCTGCTCGGCGTTGGTCATTACTCGGCATCCTTCGACTTCCCATTGTAGTCTAAGATCATACCAATGCCTTAAGAATTGGGGTTTCATCTCAGGTAGTTTTGACAACTCTGCCACTTCTTTGTCAGTGATGGCGGAGGTGGTTTGCTGATCATACAATGTGATGAAACGTTGTTTGATTGCTTGCTCTTTTGAGATCGCACCGCTGAGCAACTTAGCAGCGGAGGTAGGGGCTTTTGCAAATGAAAATTCAAACTTTTCCAAGAACAAGGCATCATTTGAACTTTGGCTGCAAAGGATTCATCCAATAGGCCTAAGTCGAGGAGATCGTAGCTCAAAGCTAGCGACACAAAAGTATCATCCAGTCATTTAATGCAATCCATCACATCATCCCCTGTTTCCTCACCTAAATTAGCTGCTAGTGAGAGAAAGAATTTCTGCTCATAAGAGGGCCTAAGGCCTGCAGGAAGTTGGGGCTTGATAGGACTTGAACCTTTGACAATGGAGAGTTGCTGTGGTAGAACTTCAACAGCTTGCGATTGGGTCACTGGGACACAAGCTAGGTTAGCAGTGGCCTCACGTGATGGCCTATTGCTTTGAGGGTGGAGTTGGAAACCCGGATCGTTTCCTGATTGTAATGATGCTTGAGCTGGTGGTTGTTGATTGGTCTAACAGGCTTGGGTGATTCGTGTTGGTTCGCCTATGGATGGACTCAATGGTTACGGATCGGGGAAGGTCTGCGGCTCGTGGTTTTGAGATCTTACAGTTTTTGGGATGATCGAGCTTGAGGTTGGCGTGCGAGTGGTACCTCTGGCTATGTGTGCCTTAGCTATCCATAGCCAAGCATTGCCCTCATAGTAGCCTTGTGCGTGCAAGAGAGCCTTGGGGACCCACCTCTGATTGATTACACATCTATTCCTGTGGTTGCATTTGGGTCTCCTAGGTTTAGAGTTTTCGGTCTTCCGAGGAGAGAAGTGTTGACTCCTTGGTGGATGTTTTGGTTGTTTAGGCACCCATTGGAGGCGGGATTGTGGGGCCTCAGCTTGGGCTGGTATGGGTTGCGGGCGATGAGACTCGGGAAGTGGCAGCCGTATTCCCACCCCCTCCTTAGAATTGCCTACGGGTGTTTCTATCGGTGGCTGGGTGCGATGCGTAGTCGACATTGCAATGGGTCTACTTTTTGAAGGTGCACCCCAGCAATGACTCTGTACCTATGTTCTTAGGATCTGGTAGTACGTAGAAAAGCATTGGAACAGTCTCAAACTCGATAGAAATGCCTACCTTGCACTTGCCGAGTAGTGCGTAGAAATGAGCCCCATATGGGTTTAATTTTGCAGTGGTGGGTTGAAGTTGTGGCTGGCCAAGTTGAGTCCAATGATCGTAGGTCAGGATGTTGAAGTCTGCTCCCTCGTCGATCAAGGCGGTGAAAGCCCATGTGTGTTTGGCCATGACTGTGATACGAAGGTATGTGGGTTCCACAGCTTCCTCATCCTCATCATCGATTTCAGTGAGTGTGGCCACTTGGACCTTGACAGGCAGTCCTAACATCGGTGGTTCATGCAAAGGATGCGTGGGAGGGTATTACTTCTTGACACGCCTGCCATTGAAGAAGCCTATTCCTGCACTATTTAAGGTCTCGAGTTCAACATTGCATGTTCGGCTGATTGCACGAACCTTGAATGGTCCAAGACCTCTAAATTTCATCTTTTGCTTATGCCCTTTAACTGAGTAGAGGAGCACTAAGTCACCCTATTCAAACTCGTGCTACTTGACGTGCTTGTCAAACCAGCTCTTGCGTTGGGATTTTTCGCAGATCAGTGCATGGGTGGCAAGAAGACGAATCTCTGAGAGATGTTCGAGCTCAACTAGTCGCTGCGTCCATGCCTCCTTTCCTTCCCATTGCTCTTGAAGTGCTATTCTTAGGCTAGGGACAAAGAACTCTACCGGTAGAATCACTTCTATGCCATATGTCAGCCTGAAGGGGGTTTGACAGACAGCCGTTCTATAGGTGGTTCAGGTAGCCCACAGAGCTACCATCAACTTATTGTCCCAGTCATTGCGTGAAGTAGAAACGACCTTGGTTAGGAGATTGATAAGGACCTTGTTTGTTGATTCGACTTGGCCATTTGCCTAAGGGTAGTATGGCGAGGATTCGCGATGGATGATGAGGAAGGTGGACTCGAGGTGTGCAATCACTTCATTGATGAAGTGTGTGCCTTGGTCACTGACCAGTTCAATAGGGCAACCAAATCGTGAGATTACTTGCTCCCATAAGAACTTAGCCGTCATTCTAGCGTCATTTTTTCGTATGGCTCACGCTTCTATCCACTTAGTGAGGTAGTCCGTGGCCACAATGATGTACTTGGCCTGCGAGTACTGTGTTGCATGACTAATGGGCCCAATGAAATCAATTTCCCATTTTTCGAAGGGTTGTCAAACAATAACCATAGTTAATTCCATTCGATCCTTGCGAATTGGGACCTTCATCCGTTGGCACTCGTCACAGTGCTTGACGAATCGTGCTGCATCGCGGAAAAGCGTGGGCCACCACAGTTGAGACTACAATACTTTTCGTGCTGTCATGTCTCCACTAAAGTGCTACCCAGCAATGCCGCCGTGCACTTATAAGAGAACATCATGCATCTCATATTCGGACACGCATCTGCGCAACAATCTGTCTTGCCCCAGCCTGTAGAGTTGGCTTGCAATCAGCTGATAGGGATGGATCTTAAGGATTAATCACCTAAGCTGGGCTTTTTCTATTGGTCGGTCAGGTAGTCCATGCTCAAGCACTTGGACTATGTCATCTACCCAATACAGTGTTAGATCAGCCTTAAACAGGTCTCTCTCGCTGGAGAGGTTAAACAGATGGGTGTCGGACAGTTCATCAATAACACCTTGTCCAGTGGCTTCTCCAGTGGGAACGCGCGACATGTGATCAGCCATGTAATGCTGCTATCCCTTTCGTACCACTATGGAGAAGTCAAAATCTAAAATCAGAAGGAGCCATTGAGCTAAGCATCCTGTAGCACAAGGTTTGTTTACTAGATATAGCAAGGCTTGATGGTCCACAAAAAAGTTGAAGGGCATGGCCAAGAGATAATGCCAGAACTTCTTCACTATGAATACCATGGCTAGTCCTTCTCTTTTTGTCGTTGAATAATTCATTTCCGTCTTAGTGAGTTGTCTACTAGCAAAGCTCACTGGATAGTCTAAATTGTGTTCACCAGGTTGGCACAACACTGCCCCCACGGCAAACTTAGAGGCGTCGATATGCACGTGGAAGGTGATAGTCCAATCTAGGGCTCATAGGATTGGTACTGTGGTTATAGCCTTCTTCAACTCTTCGTATGCCCTTTGGCATGCTTCAGTCCATTCGAAGACTATAAGTAGCTTGTACAATGGTCTGGCGATCAATGCATAATTGAGTAAAAACCGCTGATAGTACCCGGTATGGCCTAGGAAGCATTGAACTCCTTTGTAGTTGCTTAGGGATGGAAGGTCAACAATGACCCTGACCTTCGAGAAGTCAATGGGGCAATGCCGTTCTTTGACACCACGTTCCCTAGAATGCATCCATGCTTCACCCAAAACTCTCACTTTAAGGGGTTCAAGGAGAGGCGGTATAAACGACACCGCTTAAAGACTGCTCGGAGTTTGTCTAAGTGTTCCATGTCGAGTGGACACAGAGGTCCTCGACAAAGACTTCTAACTCCTTGTGAAGCATGTCCTTAAAGATGGTGCACATGAGGCATTGGAAAGTGGCAGGGGCATTAGTCAACCTGAAGGGCATGACTATGTACGCAAAGACACCCCACTCAGTAAGGCGAAGGCAGTCTTATGCCTGTCAGCAGGGTGCACTTGCACTTGATTGTATCCTGAGAAGCCGTCCAAGAAACTGTAGGCTTCCTTGCCTGCCACTCTTTCCAGCATGTGCTCAATGTACGGCAACGGATAATTGTCCCTCTTGGTGGCAGCGTTCACCTTCTTGTAATTGACGCACACTCGGATTTTTCCATTTTTCTTCATTACGATGACTATGGGCGATACCCAGTCCGTGTGCTCAATTTCATAAATGAATCCTGCTCTCATTAGCTTATCAATCTCCTCCTTGATGGCATGAGCATGTTTAGGATTCATAGGGTACGGCCGTTGCTTGATTGGTGTTGCATCTGGCATCATGGGTATGTTGTGGGTCACCACACTTGGGTCCACCCCCTTAAGCTCTCCCAAGGACCAGGCGAACACGTCTATGTACTCTCGCAAGAGAGCGACAAGAATCGTTTCTTCTTCATTAGTCAGATCATCAGCAATGAAGACTAGTCGGGGTGGTTTCCCCTCTCGGGCTAGGTCCACCTCCTTGACCCTCGCTGGTCCCTCAATTGGTTCACTTTTTTGTGCTTGACGTTTGGCACCTAACAGCACTACCACCCTATCCCCCTTTTTGGATTTCGTAAATTGTTCAGGGAGGTCCTGCAGCTTCCGCTCTTCTTCCGTTTGATCCTCTCTCGGTTGTTTTGCCTTCTCTGTCTCAATCGCCTACGCCTCAGGTGGACTGGTAGGTCCCCCTTAGTGCGTTTGGTTGTGGGTGGCCTAGGGATCTCTGGATCACTCTCCGAGCTAACCTCTGATTCAGAGTCGAATCCCCCCCCTCGCTAGAAGAGGTGGTTTCTCTTGGTGGGTGCAGTTTAGATGGTGATTCAGTTCTCAATACCGACATCATTCTTGGATGGGCTAGTCCCGCTTGCTCGAGGTCTATCACTACAACAAAAAGGCTCCATAGATGTGCTTGTAGATGTAATATTTGAACTGTGGAAAAAAAATTTGGGCACGCTTATTACTACATCTACCTTTGCGTCTACAGCATCGCATCTAAAAGTGCGCTTATAGTCAGAGTTACACGCCCACATAGACACGTATATAGATGCGTGTATTGACGCGCTACGTAAATATATAATCATATTTTAAAAAAGTGGATATATTCATATTGTGCATCTATACATGCGTGTATCTACGTGTCTAAAAAAGCATTTACTCTGTGAGTTTTTTGACGAGAATAGACGCGCATTTATCTTGCAATTCAAACGCGCTGATAGACGTGCAAAACAGAGGTATGAAAAAAAAACCAAAGAGCATGATGCTATCTGGTTTTTTTCCCCCATCAACATCAAATTGTATGCTTAGGGAAAACAGAGAAATATTATTTCGAAGATTGGATGCTGAAAACAAAACAATGTATGTAGAACACGAAATTTCATATATATAGATGAAACGTTTTTACATTATGAGTTCTAGTGCTTGTGACCTCAAGCATGGTCATGGTTGCAAGCACTAGCTGAAAGTAATACATATCAAAAATGAAAATTACAAGCCAAGGGGAGGCATGCATGCATGGGGCTCTTCTATATCTCCTCAGAAGAGGCATCATCATTGCTACCACCACCACTGCATATGCCGCTATCATTGCTGCCACTGCTACTACTAGTCCCCCCTTCGCTATCCTCAACTACATCAGGGTTTGCCTACACAAAGGATTAAGGTATATAAATACCATTACAAACAATAAATTAGAGTTATCTATACTTTTCATGTAAAAAATAAAACATACCTTTTCTGGTGGTGGAATCCTCATGGAACGATTATATTTCTCCTCTGTGATGAGTCCCTCCTCGTAGAAATGCTGCCAAGTGGACGCCCGGTTATGACCTTGATGGTAGCCTACTTCTCTAGGAGTAGGCATCCTATCAACGATATGATACTACAAAACAATTTGAACATACAATGTATTAAAACACACTACATAATGAAGTGAAAAAAATTACAAAATTTAATTTAAAAAAAGAAATCAAATAATACTTACAAACTCAGCCTCCCATGGCTCCCTGCCACCCGATCCATAATGCGACGATCCCATGGTTGCCATCTGGATACGTCGTGCCTTTGCATGCTGGCGACTTGTCATTTTCTCCGCTGCTCTCTTCTTAGCCTCTTTCCACTCCTTGCGGTGGCAAATGGGTGGTTGGCCATATCCAGGGCGCCCCTACTCTTGTCTCTGCAGTGACTCCTTGGCACACGTCATAAGGTGAGACCTCTTGTTATGAAACGCGTCTCTTGCCTTTGACCGTCCCCAATCATCTGAGAATCGTGAATTCTCGAGATTAGGGTACCTTCTATGCATTTCCCGTAGCACCTCTTGCCACAAACCATTTTTTTGGTACTTGAAGCGAATCATGCAATCTTTGCATGTGGCATGTACGACACTCCTCAAGTAGGCTATCACTTCCCTCCCCTTAGAGTAATGCAAGATACCATTAATATTAGTGATAGAGTAATACATTTGTGGAGGCTCACCTCTCTCATTTTCTGGTGAGGGTGATCAAGAGCCACCACCTAGGCAACCCCCACAAAGCCCTCGACCTCCTCATCCTCCTGCATGACTCTCCCTCCTCCCTCGACAGGCACTACCCTCTACCTCACTCGATACATGTGCTTATGCAGATGCACGTGCTTCGGCTGATCCATGTACCTCATCTGATCCTTGTGTAGGAAAAGATGTGATAGGTATCCCAGACATCACACTGAAAACCTTCTTTGCAGTGGGAGGGCGACCAAGATAATTGGTCATCTCCCCCATGAATTGCTCCTTGTTGAATGGGGTGCTTGAGGATCCACGATTCCACATCTACACAAGAAAAATCATATTACCCTATGCAGATAAAACATATTACATGCTGCGTCTATATCTGTGTCTCTGTGTGCATCTGTCAGCTCCTTTATTTCCGCATCTATACCTACGTCTACACTGTCATCTAGACGCGCTGATAGACGTGCACAATCGGACCATTTCTTTTCAAACTTGCTTAAAAAAAGTGCCAAAAAACCTCTATAGATGACAGGATCCAGCATGTGAAGAGAGAGAATAGAGAAAAAACAGACTGAGAAAGCAAACAAGATTGAGAGAGAGAATAAGAACTCACCTTCTTTGCTTGTTCCAATGGGTGGTGGCTAGGTTGCAAGCTCCTTGTCCTCCTTCCTTCCCTTGGTAAGTTGCTTGAATCTTCTTCTCTTCCTTGCTGTTTAGCTCTTGTTCTTTACTCTTTGGCTCTTCTTCCTCCTGTCCTCTTTTTACTCTTATTTGCTTGCCTCATTGTCTTCATGAAGTGATAGATAGACATGAGTAGTGATGTCGAGCTCGAACTGCAAAAAACGCATAAAAAATGCAGGAAAGCATAGGTTTGAAAAGAAAGCCACAACTTTTTTCAAATTTTTTCTATACATGTGTGGTGCGTCTGTAAGCGCGTGTATATGCGCAAATAATACCTATTACACGCGCTTACAGACATGTAGGAACAATTAAACTGATGAGATGCTAGCTTTTGGTTGTTTTTGGATCAACATGACATGACTTTCCTAGTCTTTCAATATCAAAATGTTTGCCTCCATGTTGTAAGTATCAATGCATGCATTTAGGGAATCAATTGACCTATGTTGTGACATATATAACAAAGCTTGAGGATAAGAGATAACACATTGGCAAGTCAATTGGCACATATGTGGTGACTTACTAGACCATCCCACTTACAATTGCATGCAAGTATTAATAGGTGGATAAAGAACGAATGGTTTTTAGTTAGAGAGAGACAATGCAATGGTGTATACGAAAGAGATAGAGAAAGGCATATTATCCATCAATCAATCAAAAATATGTACATGAAGTGACTTGATATAGTAATTAGAGTATCGTCATTTTTAGGATGCTCCATTGACTTCCGTAAGTTCCTATAACCTTGAAGTAGAATATAGGCAACCACACTGTCCATGGAAGGAAAACTTGACCTCATCGAATTAACCAAGTTAATTTACTTATACATTTCATAGATAAGAGATTTGTAGTTGGCTTGTTGGTATTGCAAAGTATCCTTACAGTGATCTATTTTAGTCACCAACAAGTGGACACACTGGCTAATGATGATGAAAAGAGGACATGTGCACATTGGCTACATGTGGTTCACCTTATCTAAAATTATATGTGAGGTATAAGTGCACCTTGACATGATTGGAATAGCTTGCACATACACAAGCCAACTGATTTACATCAATCTACTCATGCTATGAATTGGCATGCATGGCTAGGTTAAGTGCACAACAAATGAGACATGTGAGTGTATTGATCAGTTCTCTCTCTCTCTCTCTCTCTATATATATATATATATATATATATATTGCAAATGCACAAGTCAACCTTTGATCTATATATACATCCAATCATCATGCCCTATCCAATCACATTTGTATAGGGCATGATTGGATGTATATAGGGCATGAAATCACATATATATAATTAGCTTTGAATGATTGGATGTATATTTGTAATACTCAGAAAGAAGTAAAGTTGGTAATGTATATCATATCCTATGCATGTATATGCCCTATACATGTATATCATGTCGTATTAGCTTATGCAACCAAGCTACCTCACATGCAGCCATTGCTGCACCCCTGTACTCAGCCTCTGTGCTCGAGAAGGCAACTGTACATTGTTTCTTGCTGCTCCAAGTGACTGCAACACTCCCAAAAGAGAACACATATCCACTGGTAGATCGTCTATCAGAAATACTACCAGCCCAATCAGCATCAGTGTATCCATGCAACTGTATCTAAACCCCAGTCTCATAAAGTAGTCCATACTGCAATGTGGACTTCACATACCTGAGTATGCGGCTAGCCGCATCCAAATATGATTTCCTTGGAGCTTGTATAAACTGACTTACCAATCAACAGCATAGCTCAAATCTGGCCTGGTAATAGTCATATAAATCAAACTTCCTACTATGCTTGTGTACATAGTAGGATCTTCCAAAAGCTCACTTGCATCTGCACTCAGCTTCACATTCTGCTCCAAAGGAATTGAAATAGGCTTACAACCTGTCATCCCATATTTGGATAGCATGTCCAATCCATACTGCCTCTGCAAGAGCCGTATCCCACTTGGTGATCTAATCACCTCAATGCCCAAGAAATAACGTAGCTCTCCCAAATCCTTCATCTCAAACTTCTGCTTCAATAGCATTTTCACATGAAGGATATCTTCATCACCATCACTTGTCATAATCAAATCATCAACATAAATGACAAGTAGCATAATACATTTCTCTGTTTTTCTCACATAAAGTGAAAAATTTGCCTTGGAAATCTGAAACCCAATAGTGACAAGATACTGTCCTATCTTGTCAGACCATGCTCTAGGTGCTTGCTTCAAGCCATACAAGGCTTTCTTCAACCTGCAAACAAACTCAGGATGAACAGCATGCACATAACCTGGTGGCTGTTCCATATATACCTCTTCTTGCAAATCACCATGCAAGAAGGCATTCTTTATATCCATCTGATGTAAAGACCATCCCTTTGATGCAGCCATAGCAATGACTGCTCTTACGGTTGCCATCCTTGCAACCGGACTGAATGTTTCTTCATAATCAATGCCATATTTTTGTGCATACCCCTTGACTAGTAATCTTGTCTTGTATCTATTCACAGAACCATTTGCATTGTGTTTCACCTTATAACCCACTTACAACCAATTGCATTCTTATCTTTAGGCAAAGGTACCAATTCCCATGTAGCATTTGCTTCCAGGGCATCCATTTCTTCATCCATGGATTTCTCCCATTTTTCGTTTCCCATGGCTTGCTCAAAAGAAGTGGGTTCTGGTTCCTGTATCACTTTGACCATATATGCATAGTGAATGGCTGTAAATCTATCATATTTCAGTCTATCCACAGGATACCTAGCTCTGGTAGACCTGCACAAAGTAGGCTCACTCCGAGGTGCTCTCAAAACATCCCTAGTCTTCCTTACTCCAGGTGTAACAATAGAAGGAATACCCAACTCATCATCAATGCTCTATTTTGAGCCACTCAATTCACCATCCACATAAGAATGACCTGCATTCACATCAAGCATGGGCTGATCTACCTTCTCTTTTCCTTTTCGTGATACTTGTATACCACTATCTGCATTGCTTTGAGAAGATTCTCCTGATCTCAATCTGCCTATCCATTGTGAAGAATGTGAACCACTACTAGAGGATGCTCTAGGTCCACTAATATCTTGTGACTGTTGTTATGAATTTTGTGCAGCATTACCATTTTGTGTATCTACATTATCAATCACATTTATTGGTTTATACGAGCTACTCATCTCATAAAAAACAACATCTCTGCTCATTGTAAACTTACGAGTAGAAGGGTTATAGTATCTATATCCTTTTTGCTGCTGCAGAGAATAACCAATAAAGATGTACTTCTCAGCTTTTGGATCCAACTTGGATCTCAACTCATCTGGCACATGAACATAGGCAATGCAACAAAAAATTTTCAAATGAGAAATATCTGGTTTCCTACCAGTATACCTCTCCTCTGGAGTCATGCCATGTATTGTTGCAATGGGATTCCTGTTCATTATGTAGACTGCTGTAGCAACTGCCTCAGCCCAGTAAAAACCCGAGAGGTCTTTTTCATTGAGCATGGCATGAGATACCTCTCCAATATGCCTGTTTTTTCTTTTTGCAATTCCATTTTGCTGTGGGGTATGACTACATGAATATTGCTGCTTTATGCCATGCTCCTGCAAGAACCTTGCAAACTCATTTGAGAGGTACTCTCCCCCTCCATCTGACCTTAGGCATTTTATTTCAGGCCCGTTTCTTTTTCAACCATAGCTTTAAGAGTTTTGAAATGCCCAAAAAATTCACTTTTCTTTTTCATAAAATACACCCAAACTTTTCTGCTATAGTCATCAGTAAAAGTGACAAATAATGACAGCCTCCAAGAGATGCAGCTTTAGTAGTCCACACATCAGAGTGGATTAATTCCAATGGCTTCTTACTCTCTTGAACATGTCTAGGAAATGGTTTCCTTGCCTGTTTTCCAAATTGACAGGCTTCACATACCTTATGCATTTCTGCAACCTTGAATTTAGGCAATCTTGCAACAATATTTTGGGCTTGCATTGATTTAAGCCGTTGTACATTAACATGACCAATGTGTTTATGCCAGATATCAATATATGCAACTACACCGGTCCCATGTGCAAACATTGTTGCACTCAATTCAGGCATGTCTACTTCCAACGTAAACATTCTTCCCTTCTTATTTTCTTTTTATATCAAGCGACCTTTATTTTTCATATCCTCAACAAAGCATCCATGAGAATTAAATTTGACTTGCAAGCCCTGCTCAACCATTTGACCAACAGAAACTAGGTTCTTGGTGATATTCGGGACATGAAATACATCCGACAGGTATTTCTTTTTCCCATCCTGCATAGACAAAGGAAATTTTCCAATCTGCACAATAGGATGTATAGTATCATCACCAGTCTCCACAAATCCTGGTTTTTCCATTTTCCTTGCATCCTGCATCCATTCTGCATGACCTGTCATGTGGTTTGATGCACCTGAGTCAACATACCACACATCGTTGCTTTCTTCTGCACTTGTCAAAGAATTGGTCATGTGCTGCACCATAAATAAATGCTCATTTTTGTCATCACCCTGTCTACTAGAAGATGCATAATTCCCTTGTTGTAATTTTCCATTCATGATGTTATTCTGCTTTTTATAGCAGTCTTTAGCCATATGACCCATTTTACCACAGTAGTAGCATTCAACATTGCTGTTTGCATTTTGGCCTCTTTGCAATCCACCACGGCCTCTTTGGCTCCCCTGCCTCTAGAGTTACCACATTCTCCTCCAAAGGACTGGTTTTCTTGAGTTTGCTGTATATTCTGATTTCTACCACGGCCTCTAGATCGGCCTCCTCTACCTCTGCCTCTACCTCCTCCAGCATTTGAGTAGTAGACAACTTCTTTTGAAGTTCCTCCTGAAGAAGATGCACCACCATTTCTTTGCTCCTCAGAAATTAGAAGAGAAATCAACTCCTCAAAATCAGGAAATCTTTCACAGATGGAAATGGATGTTCGAAACTATGCATGATCCTTTCCTAGACCATTCAAGGTCACAGAAACTAAATCATCATCTTCCACTGGCGACCCAATGGAAGCAAGTGCATCTGCAATCTTCTTTACCTTCATGTGGTAGTCATTGATGCTCATACTTTCTCTTTGCACATTGTGCAACTCTTGCTTGAGCTGCATTTTCCTAGCTTGCGTATTTGTGCTATATATTTTTGACAAAGTATCCCATGCCTCCTTTGGTGTACTTGCATCTTGAATATGCACAATCATAGAGTTTGAAATGCTAATAGACAGCCAGTACATAACTTTCCTGGCTCTCTCATGCCATGCTTTAAATGCCTGCATTTGCTGTTGATTGGGAACATAAGGAAGAACTGGTTCTTCTTCATTTCTTGCAACGAATTCCCAATATCCTTTTCCCATAAGGAAATTCATCATTCTGAACTTCCATGCTTGGAAGTTGTTCTTGTCAAGCTTTTCAGTGACAATCTATGAAAGAGAATCAGACACCATTACAAAACATTGCAAAAAATTATGTCACTGCAAAGAACACAACTTTAGCCTCACAAGGGCAAATCTGTAAAACTGACGAAAGTGGTATTTGACCACATAGTCACTTCCTAGTGACGATTTTGCATCAACAGGCAATAAGGATGATTCTGTAACTCCCAATGTCTCTGCGCACAGGCATACGATGCAATTTCTACGGTAACTTTTCACTGACCTATAGAGCATTGGTCGCACGGCATAAAACATGGCCTTTTCTTGAGTGCGTGTAGAAAACTTTTGCCTCCAAAATAGGCCCCGAAATGGCCTCAAATCAAAAAAATAGAGCAACCAAGGGCTAAAGCCCTTACCCACAGCATATACTGCCCTCTTGCTTCACCACGAAGGGCGTCTCAATCTGAGACAATGCACTCTTGCACTTTTCGGCTGTGCTACCTGCAGAGACTTGCTCCCAAAACAGAAAAATGGAAGCAACACTGGCCCTCTTACCAGAACACCGTGAACTTGGTTTGCTTTCTTGAGCTCCTTACCATGAACAAGGCTCTAATACCATGTCAAGATTGTGGTAGAGAAGGAAGGAGTCTCACTTGTAGCTTTCTTGCTTGCACAATGGGGGAATACATACACAGGTGGAGGCTGAAAACAGTTTTCCTCTTCTTAGTTATGTAAGCCAAACGAACTCTAGTACATAGAAATAGAAGAACCCTATATATGGGTCTCAAACCAAACTCAACTAACTAAAGTGGCATACTAACTAAGCCATGAACTAGAGTAGATAAGGATAGTTGTCATCTAGCTATTATTCATGGGCGGTGTACCAACTGCATCTGCAACTGACAAGTCGGTGACATAAATGCACAATGGTCACCCTGGCATATCACGAGTGGAGCTCGATATCTCAACAGGGCTATGGGAGTGAGGTCGACGTACTCATGTTGGAGAGGTCATCGATCCCATCCTCCATGATGGGCTCAATTTCCTTTAGGTGTTCTTGGGCTTCCTTCACCCATTCCCTCACCTTCTCTATGGCCTCTAATTGTCGCTTCGGTTGCAGGTACTCCCCTACCTTAGCGCTCCCCTTTTCGGCCGTCTTAGGGGCTGACGTCTTTGCTTCTGCGTCGAAGATCTTCTTTCCAGTGGGCAAAGTTGTAACACTCTCAGTTTTTAGTGCGATTTTAGCTTCTGACTTCCTCTTCCATTGTCCACGGCTCTTCTTCCCTATCGAGGCTACATCCAGATTGCTAGGTCCTGGCAGAGAGATGCCAACCTGCTTCGTTTGGGCATGGGTCATGACCCACAACGGGATAGGCGTGGCCTTCCCGTCATGGTTCTCGACACCAAACATTCCCAATGGGACAGACGGCTCATTGACTGAACCAAGTGATGGCTTCCTCCTTGGGCAATCGACGAAAAGATGAGTGATTCCGCACTCAACGCACCTTTGGTCAGCCTTATCTCTATTTTGTTGCTTCCTCTCAAGGCAGCGCAACGAGACATGACCTGGATGGCCACAGGTCCAACAGGTAATTGGGTTCTATGCGTGCCCTCCTAGGCCCTTAGCTCGCCCTCTTCCCAGTGCCATCACTGGGACTGGTTGATAGTCCATGAGGACAGTGTTGCCCTCATCGTCCTATGAAACATAAGGGCATATGTAAGCTTCCTCCTCATTTTTTTCCTCCACATAGTGGACAGGGGCGTCACTTGGTGGGTGGGTTACGTACAGACTAGGCGGCCTAGGAATGCCTGTAGGATTTATTTCCATCCTGGGAACAGTCGGCTTAACGTCATTGGGCGTGAGAAGGGCCAATGGGGCTCCCCTTTCTAAGAATGGATGTGGCCTGCTCACGAGGTAAGGTTGGCTGTATGGTTGTGAGTACGGAAGTCTCCTTGGCAGTCTACAATGTGCGACATCATGTCCCAACCTACCGCAGTTAGCGCAAGGTCATGACCTAGGGTCTTGACACTCGGCTGGCAAGTGGAGCCCCGAGAGGAACACCAAGGAAAAAGGAATTCTCTTGCAAGAAAATCTATCTTGTAACATCAACAAGCTTGTTTATCATGTTTCATATGATCACAATGAAGAAAAGAACACCAAGCACAACAAATCTTCATATAGCATCATGTAAATCTCCCACGGTTTTTAATAGAATCAACCATATTCTTCAACATCTTCACAAAATCCATCAATAGAACAAAGAAAGCAAAGAAATACACCATCTTTGAATGGAAATACATCACATAGTATTCATCTTCAATATCTTCATAGTCTTCTCTCTCAATCTCTCATATACAATCACTTTGTTTCAGTAGAATTGGCTATCTCTGACTCTCTCTATCACACTCCATCAATAATACATCATATCCTCACTACAATCTCTCAAAAACTACTCTCAATAATCACTCTTAGGTCGTGGATACTCCTCCCAAGAGGTATGTCTGATATGAAGAGTCACCAGAGCCACTACAGTGTCTCTTCACAGCTCACTACTGTCACTTCACTCTAGTCTTCTCTTGAGTCTTCAGCAGCTACTTCTTCCACTTCTTTCAGCTCTTTTGCACTTGTATTCACCTCTTTCCAAGGCTAGAAAACTTTCCCCAAAAGTCACACATACATCCCACAGAACACTTACAGAAGCATACAGAACAGTCTACAGAACAGTTACAGTACAGAACAGAACAGAAGCAGAACAGAAGACCTACAGAAGATTACAAAAGGTTATCAAAACCTCATAACTCATACTCAAACCATTCTAAACTCTCACAAACCATTCACTAAACTTTCACAATATCTCATTCTTCATCAATCAATACTCCATCCCTCCTTACAGAAGACAATCAGAACAAAACAGACCAAAACAGAGCAAAACAGAAGGTATACAGAACCATTCAGAACCTATCAGAATATCACAAAACCACCAACAAGCATCATGAACTTCCAAAACACAATCATTATCATCCAAAACACTCTCAAACCACTTCCTAATCAATCAATCATCCCATAAAATCAACCATTCAGCTCTCAAAAGCAACAAAAATCAGCCAAAAAACAAGTCATTTCAACACTCAACATATCCCCACACTTAATAAGGAAGCGTCCTCGCGACCCAGGAAAAAGGGAATACAAGTTCATAGAAAAGCTCAACTTTGATCTTCAATATCTTTTAAAAAAGAATCCATCCACCACGACCCCATCTTATAACCTGTTTCGGATATAAAAATACAAAGAAAGGAAAACTTGTTATACATTAACACCTCTTATCAAACTAAAAATCACAACAAATTTGTAAAGGATATAAGAGTTTGCTTCTTCTTCATCAGCATCAGCTTCAACTCTCCACCCACGACCCCATCTCTACAAATCTCCAAAACATAGCTCGTACACAAGATCCAATAGGAAACCACCACGTTCGTTTGACATAAATGAACTCACAACACAAACACTAATACACAACACAACCATCTGAATGACTTCTTCAAAAAGAAGAGTTTGGCATTAAAAAGCTTGCACCATACATTGGAAAGGTATCAATGAAGATGATCCCTCTTAAAAGATTGATGTTGTCGGAATCGATCCATAGATAAGGATTCATCTACAAAGTTTTTAGGAGGATTTTGAAAAAATTGGAGACAGCACATCCTTTCCAACAGGACCAAGTATCTGCTAGGCAAATAGAGGGCATGAAAATACAGTATCTCCAGCTGTTGAGAATCAATGCTAACATTGACATTCATGCACAACTTTGGAATAGGCTTTGAATCAGTATGAGAGTGCCTATGCATATACGCTAGGTACCAAGCAAAGTGAGCAGTTAATCTCACTGAGGGATCTGCAGACTGTGAATATTGTTGGGCAAAATGAACATAGTTTTGATAAGCTTGACTGGAAGCTATCCATTCCCCTGGAATCACTGGCCAATTAATCTGCGGTCCTGTAAGGCAATCATCCGAACTCCATCCCCTTCTTCTGGAAATCTGATTATCAAAACCGTCACAGTCACTAACCAACTGAGGTGGTTGAGATATGGAAGTGTTAGGAGAGGGTAATGGAATAAGGGAAAGTGGATGTAGGGAAGGATAGGAAAAATCATAAAAGGAAGAAAAGGTTAAAGAAGGAGTGGCAGAAATTTGGAAGGAATCACTAAGGAAAGGTGTTAATTGATAAATAGGAAATGTGGAGGGTACATTAATGAGGGGTGAAGGACAGGGTGGAGAAGGGGAAAATACCCTATCCTCAATAAAGGAACAGTAAGTGAAAATAGGAATTTGAGGGAAATTGGAAGGTTGGAAAAGAAGTGGTAAAATTACTGTGGAATTAGTTTGACAAAGGGAAATATATATAGCATAGCGGTGAGCCAATTGTTGGTAATAAAGGAGGGTAGGAACAGAAGGTCCTAAGAGAGATCGTCTATGATAGGCATCAAAGAAGATAGCATCAAATGGATTATGTTTGGAAAGATAGGTGAAGAGATCCATCCTCAGTTGGTTAGTACTCTGGTTAAAGGTAGGAGCTGTATTTTGTCTTTGATTGAGGACCACTGAATCAATCATGGGATGCCACAAATTATCCTGACAATCAGTCACTTTGGAGGAATAACTCTGAAACATATCAGCTATGCGCAACTCCAAATGATTGACATATAGAACAGCCTGTAAGACCACATCCCCCACATACCATGCCATATCTACCTCATTTGGAATTAACAAATCTCCTCGAAGATACATGTATGACATCAACATGGTGTCTGGCGTGACAGAATCCTCAAAGACCATTCTGACTACCTCTGTCAACAACTCAACAGACCAAGCCCCACTCCAGCCATCCTCTAGAAAAGGTAAATCCATCGTGGAAAGCTTCATATAGAAGACCAACTTCTGTAAGTGGTAGTGGACAAAGAAAGAATGGTCTAGTAAGACACAGTCTTGAAACTGCTCAAAGGTAGACCATAACAAGTCCATTCTGGACTGCAATCTTTCCACTTTGTCTTGGAATAGAGGGCACAAAGTAGCATGTCTCTGTAGGGCAGCCAAATCCTGCTGTGAAAGAGAAGGAATTAATGGAACAGGAGGGCTTGAAGGAACATAGCGGGACTTTGCAAGCTGATCTTGCAACTGCTGGATTTGGAAGGCTTGGTTGGCCACTGTGTCATTAGCAGTCTGTAAAGCTGAAAGCTTGTCATCTAAAAGAACTTGGAATTCTTTCGCTTCGCTGGACATCCTCTCCTTCTCCGCTGAAAGGCTAGTAACCTGTGACTGAGCCTCGAATAACTGGGTCTTCAATGAAGAAATCTCATCGCTTTGAGTGGCAACCAGTTGGGTTTGCTATTCCATTTGCTTAAATAGATCTGCTAGGGTATCCTTAGCAGAAGCTAACTCAGATGTTGCCTTATGCAACTGGTCTTTGGACTGCATGAGCTCCTCATAGAAAGATGCTACAGCTGTTGAACACAGGCTGTCACTGACAACTCAATGGAACTTTGAATATCCTTGCAGAGGAAAGGAATGGCATCTCCTGAGACGAGACTGTTCAGGGAAGGAACTGAGATCTCCAAGGATCCTTCTCTATGTGCTCTGAATAGGTTATTGCAAGTGAGATACCCAGGGAGTTCACTGCCAGAAGTAGCAGGGATAGGCACTGAGGGAAGTACAGCAGGGGCTTTGTCCGCTACCCTCTTCAAGCGTTTGCGCTGTATGACCAGGGGAGGCGGAGAATCATCATCCTCAATGTCAATAGGTGCTGACTCTTCTGAAGGTGGAGGAGGAGGTACTGGATCTGATGGAGGAGGTGGAGGCACAGTCTTCTGTAAACCTGAATAGGTCAAGAAGGCAGACAAATATGATCCATAGGTAACATTGGTAACATTACCCCTCGTGACTTTAACAAAATGCTGATCCATTTTAGTAAGGAGGTATGTGCTCCAATCAATGGCAACTCCTTTTAGCACCATCCTGGAAGCTGTGAAAAGCTCTTTGGACAGATAGTGGGATGGCGTTTTGGCAGGCATGAACCTGTCTTGAAGGAACTGACACATCGTCTTCCATACGGGATCAGTAATCATAGAAAACGAAACTCCTGAAGAGTTTATCACTTTCTTAACATCAAGGACTTCCCTTGTCTGCTTCTGCAAGAGCTTGAGAATCTCTTCATTAGAGAAGAGCTGACGAGTGGTCACAAAAGGTTCTCCTTTGAAGGGTAAGGACAGAGCCTTCCCTAAGCCTCGAGACGTCAATGTCATAGACATGCCGTGGACTACTCCTGTCTTCTTGCTGTAAGAGGCCAGGAACTCATCACATACGGACGGATCCTCTGGAAGTAATGGAAAAGGAGTGGCCACAAAAGCAGCAAGTCCTGCCTTCGTGAGGGGCTCAAAAGTAAGTAGGGACGAGTAATCCCTACTAACTAGTGGGACGTACTGGATAGGGGGAGGAGCATGAGAAGGCGCCATTCAGATGGTTACACACACACCACAAACACAGACAATCAAGGAGAATGCCTGCAAAGCAACAGACAAAAACCAAGGATAAGAGAATTACCAATCAAACGTGACCCGACCTACTAACCCCAAGCAAACCACATCCTAGAAAAAAATTGACATGACCTCGAGACAAATGCGACCGAAAGCTTCATGCGATGCATCAGACAAACACCCTGAACCCCGTATCAGGCAATAAAAGAAAAAAAAACTGCATACCGTACCCGTAACTATAACTAAGACAGAAAACCAAAACCATACCATATCCAACACATATCAATACGACATCTATGATAAACCAAGACTGGACCATGGAAAACAACACTAATGACTGCGTATACCCATCCCACGAAACGCTTCATTAAAAAGGGGATTAAGTGCAGTGAGAGGGGAATTAATTTAATGAAGGGTTGATTTTAATCAATTATTAAAAATGGGTGAATTTTTATTAGGTGATAAACCTTAATAAGAAAACGGCGGTTCCTTATTATAAATTTAATTACCAATTATTAGGTTAAACGGTGCATTTATTCGATTCCCGGACTTCGATTCCCGACTGGGTCTCTAAATGCAATTCATTGATTATAATTTAAGGTGATGTGGAGCGCTTTTTTGCCAGCGCGTGCTTATGTGACGGCTGGTTGATTTTAATTTAAAATTTAAAGTGCCTCTTTAGCGCACGTAGCGTGTGCTAAGTGAACAGCTGGTTTATTTTAATTTAAAAAAATGTGTGTTTAGCACGAATGCGCGTGGAAACTGTGGGTGAATTAAAGGGTTTATTTTAACAATTAATTGTGATTAAGAGGGAAAATAAATAAATAAATAACATAAAATAAATACCTGGAAGGGGTGTGTATGTCATGCAGAAATGTGCACGGAAGAATTCCAGTAAAGGAAAAGCAAAGAACACTGGTGAAACAACAATGAGAACACCTTAGCAGATGTGTTAATTTGGTTTATGTTGGTTTGTTATTTTTATTTATTTTTTTTAATTTTTAGTTGTGATTTTTTATGTTTGAATAAATGGAAAATGAGCAAGGGAGGTGAGGGAAATTTTTGAGAATGTTTTTAGAATTTTTTACAATTTTTAAAATGAATTTTCTATATTTATTGGCAATTTAGGAGTAAATTTAGGAAATGTGGAATTTTCAGAAATTATAGGGTAGGCAATTCCTAGCAGACAAAGTTCCAAAAATTGGCAAAAAGCACAAGGAATTTTTAGAAATTTTTCTGAATTTTTTTATGGAAAAATATATGTAGTGATTAATTAAGTCACCTAAATCACATTAATCACATAAGTCAATTAGGCGTAAGTCAATTAAGTCAGGTTAGTGGGGGTAAGTCGGGTTAGTCTACCTAAGTCTAGTTAAGTTAGTCAAGGTTGATTAGGTTAGTCGGGGTTAGTCTAGGGTGGACTAAGTCAATTAGGTTAGTCAGGGTAAGTCTAGGTTAGTTAAGTTAGTAGGGTGTAAACTAACTAGGGGTTAGGTTAGGGGTTAGGGGACTAACCCTAGTTAGGTTAGTTATGAACCTAAGTCTAGTTAAGTTAGTTATTAACCTAAGGTAGGTTAAAGGGTGACTTAGGTTAGTGTTTAATCTAACTTAGGTTAGTGATACTTGAACTAAGGTTAGAATCTAACCTTAGGATGGGTTAGGCAGAGTAGGAGGAGGAGGAGGTGGGGGTGGTGGAGGAGAAGAGAGGTGGGGGTGGTTGTAGGCGGCGAGCCGGCGACTTCTGGAGGCGTGGCGGCGTGTCGGCGGCTTCTGGCGGCGGCAGAGGGAGAGGCTTCGACGGCGGCGCACGGCAGCGACAGGGCGCAGGCAGGGGACGAAGGAGGGGCGTCGCGGCGTCAACCAGGCGGGGGCGGCAGAGGTGTGGAGACGAAGGAGGAGGGAGGAGGATGCGCTGTGGAGGAGGCGTGGCGCGGGGGATGGTAGCAGAGGGGGAGGAAGGAGTGGGGGGAGGCGCAGGGAGGAGGAGAAGGAGTGAGGGGAGGGGAAGGAGGAGAAGGCGTGGGGGAAAGGAGAAAGCGTGGGGGGAGGCGCAGGGAGGAGGAGAAGGAGTTAGGGGAGGGGAAGGAGGAGAGGGAGAGGAGAGAGAAGGAAGGGAGAGGCGATGGAGGCAGGGAGAAGAGGAGAGGGAGGTGGAAGCAATGGAGGGAAAAGAAGGGGAAGGAGGAGTAGGAGGAGGGGGGAATGCAGGAGGAGGAGGGAGTGGGGGGAGAAAGGAGAAGCACTGCGGGGGGCAGGGAGAAGAGGCAAGAAGAGAGAGAGAAAGAACGCACAGAGAGAGAGAGAGAGAGAGAGAGAGAGAGAAGAGGACGGGAGAAGAGAGAGAAGAGGACGGTTGGGGGGAAGGGGTGGGCAGTTGGGGGGGAAGAGGTGGGGGGGGGCCATGGGGTGGTCAGGTGGGGGGAAGGGATGGGAGGCCCATGGGGGGGCCATGGGATGGGGACAAAGGCGCGTACCCCCGTCCCGCGCTCGTGCGCGGGGCGGGGTAAAAAAATTTGCCGTGACGGGATTGAAATGGCACCGGGAAGACGGTACGGGTTTTGCGGACACGACCAAGGCGCGTGGAGATTCGTAAAATCGAAAAAGGGCGCGTTCACGCGCAAAACGAGCGCGAGAAAAAACGTAAAAAGAAAGAAAAATTAATAACTCCCAATCCGGACGTCAAAACGAAATATCGTAAAAACGAAAAGTGGGCAGGACGACAGGGGGGAAACAAGAAAAATATGGGACGGGGGTTCCGGGAGGAGTAAAGGGCAGTCACGTGCAAAAACACAAAAAACGAACCAAAAACGCAATTTAAAAATTAATATCGAAAGATCCGTGCATCGGAATGAGGTGTGGAAAAAAGGAAAACGGTGCAGAAAGATGTGCCCGACAATCCGATCACATCAAAACATAATTCCGACTCAGGTAAGACGCGTTCACATGGAAAAAACCCAAAAAACAAACCCGAAAATGAGATCGAAAATTAATATCTGACAAACCGTTCACCGGAATGACATGCAGTAAGAAGGAAAAATGTCCGCAGAAAGGAATGGCACAGGGTTATCATGTTAAAACACAGTTCCGGCGGAAATAGGAGGGGTTCACATGTGAAAAACTCCAAAAATACTCCCGAAAACTCATTTAAAAATTAATAAGTAAAAATCAGAAGTCGAAAAAGGGTGGAGGAAAAAGGAAAAAGGTGGGGGAAGGCACAGTGGACACGGCTGTCAAATCAAATTGGAATTCCGATGCAAACAGGGCAGGTTCACATGGAAAGATGTCAAAAATACGCACGAAAAAGTCGTGAAAAACCCGAAAAATTAATAACGGACAAACCATGTATCGAAATGATGCGGAATAAAAAGGAAAAATGTTAGGGGAAAAGCGTTGGTCAGGGCTATGACGTCAGATCACAGTTTCGAAGCAAGAAAAGCGCGTTCTCATGGAAAACCGGCTAAATTGTATAAAATGCTTCAAAAATTAATAACTCAAAAACCGGGCACCGGAACAGGGGTAGGTAAAAAGGAAAAATGATCAATTCAAAGGGAGGAACAGGGCTATAAGGTTGGATTTGGACTTTAGTAAACGTAGGGTGTATTCACATGGCAGGACCTTAAAATCAGGGAATGAAGGAAAACTGCAGGGGAACAGTCCCAAGGGTGGGTGGAACATACCCGGGTGGGTGGGAAGGGACCCCAGGAGGGTAAAAGCAAGTCATGGCATACATGCATGAGCAAGATAAGACATATGCAAAGGATATGCACGGTAGACGCGCAGGGACGCGTCCCCACACTTAAGACCTTAACGGATAGGGTTAACCGAGCAACAGGGACCTAGGACCATGCCACAGACCATCCACTAACTTCCCCACACTTAAAACATGACCGGCACGAAAAAACCAAAGTGTAGGGTTAGAAAAACTTGGCCCGTTTCGTCAAGAATCAAGGTTGAATGTCGACGGCACGTCCGGTGTTGTTGTCGGCGCTGGAGGGACCAAGACATCTTCTCAGCACACGTTCGTCATGGCAGGGACCACGCAGCAGTACCCAGGGAGGTAGCTGATGGAAGGAATCGTAGGAAATTCGTTGTCGATGATGAGGGATATTACACTCAACTCACAGTCACTCAATTGGAATGAAAGAACAGTCATTCACCCCATGACTAATATCACTTAAGGAAAAAGGATTGAAACCCGTATCTCATACCCGGTTGAGGAATCGACAAGGGGGGAAATGGTGTAGAAAGGAGTATGCCAGGGTGCACAGTTGATGGTGCATTAGTGTGTCCAACCCGTCTGGCATAGGTGCAAGAAGAAAGGCAAGGGAGCCTTACAGTGCCGTGTACAGAACAGGGTGATGTATCTTGTGATGACGGTAAAAACCCATCCCGTGGGTGCATACGGAAACTGGAACATACCTGACTCCAAGTGTCGTAACGTCCCTCAATCTCACCTCTCGGTAATTGATTGAAGAAACTCCAGTCACACTCAACCCACCCTCTGTCTCACTCTCTGTTGATAAATACAGAAGGGTAACATTTTCCTGAAACCCATTGATGTAATCCTCACAAGCACTTGTGCAAAGGTTGTATGCCTTGTGCGCATTTGATGGTGCAACAGTGCATCCCGCCCTGTGCCGGCATACGGTGCGAGAAGGAAGGCCAGGGAGCCTTATGGTGCAGTGCACAGAACGAATTGTGCTTTGTGCTTTGAGAGGCCCATCTCGTGGGTGCAACACTTCATTCACACTTCTCACCTCTCATTTGATTTGAAGGGAAAAGATTGGTCTCTCGCCCCACCCTCTGTCTCACTCCCGGTTGATAGATACAGAGGGGCAGCCTATACTCACTTCCCCATCCGGTTAGGATGAAAGCTCACATCACTCAAGGGGTTGTCGAGGAAGATCGCGTCATCAGTTGTTGAAGAGGCGTACCCAGGGAGGTAGCCATCAAATCGAACATTGTGTTGGATAGGAATATGTCGTCTGCTAGAGGACAGGTAGTCACTTTGCAAAGAGACCCAGGACACAGCGTACCAAGGGAGGCAGCGTCGGAATTGGATCCTAGGGATATCAATTAATGAATCCACTTTTTGGACTGCTGGGTGTTACCACCTTTTCCACAGCCAGCTTCTCGCCCAAGGGTGTTTACCACCTTTTCTTGGAACGAGGCCTGCTATGACAGGGAATTGCTTCCTTTTCTCTCATAACAGATTTGTTTTGTTTTGTTTGTTTTTTTTTCCTTCTTCTTTGTTTTTTTTTTCTTTTTCTTATTTTCCCCTATTCCCGAGGGTGTTTCCACCTTTTCTCGAAGAATAGGTCGGCATGACAGGGACCTAAGTCCTTTTCTCCCATGACCGATATGTTTTGTTTTTTTCTTTTTTTTTTCTTTTCCTTTCTTTTCTTTTCTTTTCTTTTTCTCTTTTTTCTTTCGAATTGAGCAAGGGAATGGTAGAACTACCATTTGTCAGAACCCACCTCGCCACTGTCGCTGGTGGAAAATAGAGGATAAGAGATCAAAGTTGGAAGGGGGATGTAAGGGGACAGAGGGTTGCGTCCACTTCATCTGGAGTGATTGAAGAACGGCTATCAGAAGTAGCATCATAACAATTACAGTGCCGCGCCAATGAGGGAAAGGATCAAGTGTCCGTAATTGTCAAAATCCCCAAGGAGGGAAGTACTTCTTCAGGTGATATCCATTGATCAGAAAGGGATCATCAAAGGCATCAACGGTCTGCACTTGGACAGAGCCATTAGGGTTGACTGCAAGTACCTTATAGGGGCCCATCCACCGCTGCTGGAGCTTGCCAGGAAACTTGCCAAAGCGTGAATCATAAGCTAGGACCAAATCACCTTCTTTGAACTCCTTGTGCTTCATGAAGCTGTCATGGTAAGCCTTGCGTCGAGCTTGCGTGGCTTCCATGCACTGTAGAGCCATCCGACGAATTTCGTCCAAACAGTCCAAATGCAGGAGACGGCGTTGCAGTGAATCATCGTCCCCCAAACGCTCTTTGATAGCCACTCTCAAAGAGGGTAGTTCCAGTTCAACAGGAAAAATAGCTTCTGTACCATACACCAACTGGAAAGGTGTCTGTCCTGTTGCTGCTTTATGGGAGGTTCTGTACGCCCAGAGGGCCTCTGTAAGTCGATCGTCCCAATCACGACGATGTGCGGCAATTGTTCTTGTCAGAATCGAGTAGAGGATGCGATTGGTGACTTCGACTTGGCCGTTGGCTCTGGGGTAATAAGGAGTGGACTTGCGATGGCAGATCTTATACAACTCTGTCAACTCTTCCATGACTTTGTTGAGGAAATGAGTGCCTCTATCACTTACCAGCTCTAAGGGACTGCCAAAACGGGTGATGATATTCTCGTAAATGAACAGGGCCACGCTGTTACCATCGTCCCGCTTTAGGGCTTTAGCTCCGCACCACTTTGTGACATAATCTGTACATACGAGGATGTATCGGTTCTGTCTCCTTCTGGTAGGAGGGTCGATCGGACCTACGAAGTCAATGCCCCACTTCTCAAACGGCTTCAAAGGAAGGATAGGTTGCAATGGCATGGCACTTGTCTTGGTGGGTTTCCCCATTCTTTGACAAGCATCACATCTTTTACAGTAATTATAGGCATCCTTATGAATGGTAGGCCACCAATATCCTGCTAGCAGAGCCTTCCTGGCTGTAGCTTCTCCTGCAAAATGACCTCCACATGGCTCGTCGTGGCAAGCCTTCAAAACAATCCCAATCTCTTCTCCTGCAACACATCTTCGGAGCACTTCATCTTTGCCTTTCTTGTACAATGCACCGCCTAGCAGGGTGTAGGGGGCTGATTCTAACATAAGCTTCTTCCTTTCCCGACTAGAAATACCAGGAGGGTACTGTTGGGTTGCCAACAGATTAGCAATGTCTGCATACCACGGAGTTACAGTTTCCACCAAGAATAGGGAAGCATCAGGGAGGTCTGGATCATCCTGCTTCTCGTCTGCAGTTTGTGGGATACGCGACAGATGATCAGCCAGAACATGGGAACGACCAGGCTTAGTAATCACCTCAAAATCAAACTCCTGGAATAGAAGGAGCCATCTCATCAATTGTCCTTTCACATCTGCTTTGTTCATCAAGAAGGACAGGGCCTCATGATCCACATAAAATTTAAAGTGGGTAGATAGGAGATAATGGCGAAACTTCTCCAGGGCAAACACCATCGCCAAGCACTCCAGCTCTGTCACTGTATAGTTCCGTTCCCTATCAGTGACTTTTCGGCTTGCATAATAGATCGGTTGATCCAACTTCGAGGAGCCCTTTTGGCAAAGGACAGCGCCTAAGCCTTCAATTGATGCATCAGTGTGTACATGGAACTCTTTCGTCCAATCAGGAGGTTGCAGAATGGGTGCCTCTATCAGACACTGCTTCAGAGTGTGGAAGGCTTTGTCACAATCTTCCGTCCAAGTAAACTCTGCATCTTTCCTCAGAAGCTTGTGCAAGGAAGTTGCCTTTGTCGCAAAATGGGCTATGAACCTTCTGTAGTAACCCACATGGCCTAGGAATCCCCTCAACTGTTTGAGGTTGGTGGGTGCTGTCAGAGCTGCGATCTTTTCGATCTTTGCTGGGTCTGTTGATATCCCTTGTGCAGAGACAATGTGGCCCAACAGAACTCCAGAAGAGACCCCAAAGATGCATTTGTCGGGGTTGAGGGAAATCCCATACTCCCGGCATCGGTCAAAGCATTGTTCCAGGTGGTCCGAGTGTTCACTGATCAAACTATAGACACAGAAGTCATCCAAATATACTTCGATAAAGTCGTGCAGATGATTTTGAAATGCAGCCATCATGACTCGTTGGAAAGTAGCAGGGGCATTGCAGAGCCCAAATGGCATCACTCGATAAGCGTAGGTCCCCCATTCTGTGGTGAAGGTTGTTTTGGATTGGTCTTCTTCTGCGATTTGGACTTGGTTGTATCCGCTGAATCCATCCAGAAGAGAATAAAGTTCATGTCCTGCCACTGTGTCCAATAGTTGGTTTGGGAAAGGGATAGGAAAATGATCCTTCTTGGTCTTGGAATTAAGTTTTCGGAAATCCACACATATTCGCAATTTGCAATTCTTCTTGGGTACAACCACGATGGGTGAAACCCATTCACTATTTGCCACTGGATAGATGAACTCGGCTTCCAGAAGCTTCAGCAGCTCGCTTTCACCAATGTGGAATAATTCGGGTTCATTCGCCTCTGTCGTTGCCGTACTGGCTTGGGATCAGGCTCCAAGTCAATATGATGTTGGCATATTGTGGGATCAATCCCCTTTCGGTCTTTGTAAGACCATGCAAACACATCCAAATTCTCTTTCAACAAGTTGTACAAAGTTGACAACTCCTCTTCTGGGAGACTGCTACCCACCTTCAAGTGGCGTTCAGTGCCTTCTGAATCCACAAAGGTTAACTGCCTTTCACCTTCTACTTCACGGATGAAGGTCCCGCAGACTGCTTCTGGATATAGATCTGACTCCTTCAAGGGAGTGATGTCCTCTTCTGATGTCCCACTAGAACCAACTTCTTCTTTTGGTGGAGACTTAGGTTTCTCCTTAAGACGTTGGAATGGGATAAGCGCCGTTTCGGATTTGGTTTCAAAATTAATTACCTCGTGGCTTGAAGACTCATCTTCTGATGATGACACATCCAGGAACGTCACATAACAGGGACCCTCTGATGCCTGTTGGGTTGGTGGGACTGGTGCTTGTTGGCACGGTGCATCATCATCATCTTTCTTTGGCAAGGATAGGTTAGGACGGCAGGAGCCACACTTAAAAGACGGCTTGCTCTTCTTAATCCATTTCTTATAAAGGTTTTGCATATGAGAAGATCCATTTACCAGACCAAATGGTACCATTGCCATTCTGTCCCATAGCATGAGCTCATCGGCTTCTGATACTTCTGGAACTTCTTCTTCAAATGTATCCTCTTCAGGTGGGATAGACTCTTCTGGCTCACTTTCATCACCTTCTTCGTCCATATCATATTCATCCTCTTCTGTCTCTGTCTCTGTCTCTGCGTCTGCTTCTGTCTCTGTAGGAGCTCTGTAACAGAAGAACAGATTCTCTAGTTCCTCTCCTGTCTCTGTCTCTGCTTCTGCTTCTGCTTCTGCTGTGGCCATGTAACAGGGAGAGCAGTACATCCATGCTTCTATCTCACTGTCAGAAGTGATTTCAGAAGTCATGCCTGGTTCAGGCAGGAAGTATTCACCCATTGATAATGGCTTTGCATCTTTTGGAAGTCGGCTTACAGTATCCACTGTTAAAGAATGTGCCATTGTTTTCTTGGGAAGGATCTGTTTGACAACATCTTCGTCTGCTGATGTTCCATCTGTAGCCTCGTTAGGGGAATCAGAAGATAATTCCAAGGAGGTGGATCCATGTCCTTTCTGAGAACCATATAGTTTCAGAACCACTTTGTTGGGTCCTCTACCCAAGGTCAAGGTTCCTTTGAACCAATCCGTCCTTCCTCGGGCTTCAAAAAGCCATGGTTTGCCCAGTAATAGAGGATAGGATGTACCATAAGAGTTTGGCTTCACCACCAAATAGGTCAGCCAATAATCTTTTCCAGCCACTGTAGTCTTCACATATGGAAGAATGCCCAAAGGCTTGATTCTACTCTGATCCGCCAGTTTGATGAGCCATTGGGTTGGTTGCACACCTTGTAGGCCTAGATCCTTCATTGTCACATCCGTCATAATGTTCACTGATGAACCACCATCAATTAGTGCATTTGCAATGAAGCAGCCTTCTATCCATACGCCAGTCTCTGGAGTACCCGGATCTAGGAAAGCGTTAGCCACATCCACTTCTTTTACAGGCTCTGGAGCCTTGTTGGACTTTGTCACTGTTGAGGGAGCAATCCTTAAACCACGTCTTTTTGTTAGTATACTTTTGAACCTTTTTCGGCAACTCGGAGACAACATCAATAATTGTCGGAATGTGAGGTTTGGTTTAAAGGTATCTAGATCTCTGACCAAATCGTATTCCTTAATAGGATCCACTGGCTTCTCTAATCGATTAGGGAATGGGGCAACACCCATTTTCATTTTCCCTCTTTCTTCCAACAGAGGAATTACAGGAACTTCTTCTGCCACTTGTGGCACTTCCTCCTCTTCTGTATCCTGGACCTCTGGTCCTGTCTCTGTAACTGTCTCTGTAACTCTCTGTGGCACTGTAGTGCTCTGTACGGCACTGTTAAGCTCTGTTCTGTTCTGTTCTTCTGGTGGAAGATTGAACTTCACTGTTCTGGCAGGAGGGTTATTCTCTTTCTGGATAGGTGGTTCCTTCTGCTTTGCACGCATGATGGCAGCAACTTCCAATTCCACCAAATTGGAGGTAGGCTCTTGAGCCTTGGACGGACTATCAGTAGCACTGTTTTTTACTGGGGCTGGACTTGGACAGTCTTTTGCAGTGTGGCCTTCTCCTTTGCATCGACTGCATAAGGGCTTGTAATCCACTGACCTTCGAGGATTTGGACAATTTGGTGAGATGTGGCCCTTTTCTCCGCATCTGTAACACTCCACTTCTGATCTCTGACCACCGCCACACTGTCTGCCTCTGTAACTTTGAGAAGGAAATCTTCTGGGTCCGAAATTAGGACCAAACTCTCTAGGCTTGGGTCCAATATCTTGTGTTGTCATTTTGGATTCCAACAAGTTAAATCTTGCGTCTTCTTCCTTTCTTCTCCTATCATGCATCTCCTTCAGAGAGCAAATGTCCTCTGTATGGTTCTTCCGCAAACAGTAGGAACATAAGGCTCCAGGGATGGTTGGTTTTCGTGTACATTCAGTGGCTAAATGACCTGCTTGATGACACTTACCACACCAAGTGTTTGACCGCATCACATCTCTTCCTACTCCTGCAACGTTGGATATGCTAGCGGTATTCACTTTCAGCGTCTGTAGTTGCTCTGTAATCACATCCATCAACTCCTTTTTGATGTTTGCAACTGAGTTGGATAAATAATCCTTTAAGCTTTCTCCTCCGGACGTACTGGCAGGAGGGTTTTGAGGAGTCTCTGTAATCACTGCATAAACGGGTTGGGCTGGTACAGAGGGGTCTCTGTTCTGGTTCTGATTCAGAGCTCCTGTTTGAACTGTTGGCTGTTGACTCCAGTTGGTAGGGTTCCACTGTTGCTGCTGATTTTGCATTGAGGAGATTGGTTGGGACCATTGTTGTTGTGGTTGAACCATCATTTGAGGCATGGATTGTGGCCACTGTGGATTTGGTGCACTGTACTGTGATACCGGGGGCATCTGTTGGTAGGGATAGGGAACAGTCCCTGGAACTGCATTTGGTGGGTACATCATTCCTGGCATCAGAGGAGGTAAGACTCCTCTTCCCGAATTCATCGCTAATCGAGCTTCCACTTCATCGTACAGTCTTGCACCTTCCGTTGCAGCTTGTAGTGTGGCTGGTCTTTGTAGCTCCACAAACTTACGGACTTTTGGTTGTAATCCTCTGAGAAATACCCCCTTTTGAATGCCATCATCTAGATTATGGTTAGTCCATCTCTTCAGGATGGATTCCATTCGTGAGACATAGGCTTCTACTCTTTCTCCAGAGGACTGACTTAGGTTCATAAATTCCTCTCTCATCCGCTCTTCAAAACCTTCACGCCTGAATTTAGTGAGGAAGGCCAACTTCAGGTCGTCCCATGTGCCAAAAGTTCCTGCTGCTTTCTCTCGTACCACTGAAACGCCGCGCCCTTGAAAGTGGCGGGGAATATTGGTAACCAATGCTCAGGGGTTCTGGCATTGTTAGCCACACATGCTACCATAAACTCTGCTACATGAAGATCGGGGTCTTCATTGTACTCTCCCTTAAAAACTGGCAATGGGACTACATTCGCTGGTCTATCATCAATATTTCCAGGACGGATCTGGCTTGGAAGTGGACCTCCAGCAGGAGGAGGAAGGGCTTGATGTGCCATTGGGACTTCTGTAAAGAGTTCCGCAAGGGCGTCAAAGGCGGCTTCTGCTGCGAGCTCGCTCTCGGCTCTGATTTTTGCTTTCTCTCTTCTCACGTACCTCTGGACTCGTTCTAACGCTTGCCTTTTTATTGCGTCATTCATCAGGGGGTTGGCTCCACTATGTTGTTAGTGCTCCACAGAGGGTTAACAGAAGGCTTCAGTCTCTGGAGGACTCTCTTGCCAACATTTCTTCTACTTCTTTCTTTTCAACGTCCCTGAATTCTGCTTTCATGCCACTGCACAGAGGAAGGTATTCGGTTCTGAAGGTGTCAAAATGCATACGTCTGAGCATTGTGGTGGTGCCATCATTATAGTAATGCCAGCTTCTGATGGTTTCAATAGTGTATGTTGTGAAAAACACTCTGTCTACCAACTTCCAGTGGGTTGCTAATTGAACAAACAGAAGATTATCAGTACACCAAGCATCCCATGTATCTTGCTGTTGAGCGTCCACGAACAAATTCCAACTCTTTTCCTTCTTGTCTTTGTGAACCTCTACAGACCAAGACTCCTGAAGTTTCTTCACAATCTCCCACTTGATGTTGTCTGGAACCTTCTCAATGAATGCCAAATCTTCCATGGATGTTCATTCTCTCTGTTTCTGCTCTTCAGTTTGTTCCCAAACAGTTTGCCACCAAGATGCAAGTTTCTGCTGCTTCAATAGGAAGAGGAAACTGTCCACCACATAGAGCATGCATCATGATGGTGATGTGTTTCCGCCATTGTGGGATGAACTTCTTATGGAAAGTGGCTTTGATTATGAGGAATTTCAACTCTTCAGTGGAAGAAGGAACTTTACAATCATCCATTGAATTCTTCTCTTCTTGGCAATGCCAATTCCTTCATTTTCAGCCTCTTCTGGTGCTTGTTGATGGCAAGATTCCCCGGCTGCGCACCAAAAACATGGAGCCCCGAGAGGAACACCAAGGAAAAAGGAATTCTCTTGCAAGAAAATCTATCTTGTAACATCAACAAGCTTGTTTATCATGTTTCATATGATCACAATGAAGAAAAGAACACCAAGCACAACAAATCTTCATACAGCATCATGTAAATCTCCCACGGTTTTTAATAGAATCAACCATATTCTTCAACATCTTCACAAAATCCATCAATAGAACAAAGAAAGAAAAGAAATACACCATCTTTGAATGGAAATACATCACATAGTATTCATCTTCAATATCTTCATAGTCTTCTCTCTCAATCTCTCATATACAATCACTTTGTTTCAGTAGAATTGGCTATCTCTGACTCTCTCTATCACACTCCATCAATAATACATCATATCCTCACTACAATCTCTCAAAAATTACTCTCAATAATCACTCTTAGGTCGTGGATACTCCTCCCAAGAGGTATGTCTGATATGAAGAGTCACCAGAGCCACTACAGTGTCTCTTCACAGCTCACTACTGTCACTTCACTCTAGTCTTCTCTTGAGTCTTCAGCAGCTACTTCTTCCACTTCTTTCAGCTCTTTTGCACTTGTATTCACCTCTTTCCAAGGCTAGAAAACTTTCCCCAAAAGTCACACATACATCCCACAGAACACTTACAGAAGCATACAGAACAGTCTACAGAACAGTTACAGTACAGAACAGAACAGAAGCAGAACAGAAGACCTACAGAAGATTACAGAAGGTTATCAAAACCTCATAACTCATACTCAAACCATTCTAAACTCTCACAAACCATTCACTAAACTTTCACAATATCTCATTCTTCATCAATCAATACTCCATCCCTCCTTACAGAAGACAATCAGAACAAAACAGACCAAAACAGAGCAAAACAGAAGGTATACAGAACCATTCAGAACCTATCAGAATATCACAAAACCACCAACAAGCATCATGAACTTCCAAAAAACAATCATTATCATCCAAAACACTCTCAAACCACTTCCTAATCAATCAATCATCCCATAAAATCAACCATTCAGCTCTCAAAAGCAACAAAAATCAGCCAAAAAACAAGTCATTTCAATACTCAACAGCAAGTAGTTTCCGCCACAATACACGCATTAGATGTATGGACGCGTTGGTCGTCTCAACATTTCTTGCAACTTGGCTAGTTCCATTCTAACATCAGCCAAGACTTGATTCGTTTCGGTGGATTTTCCCTTATCCTGGGCTGATGGTGCTGATCTCTCACTCGAGGCTGACAGCCTCTCTGAGCTTTGCGAAGCGGTCTCTTCTACGTTCGCACTCCTAAAGCTCTGCTCCTTCAGCTGATCATCCACTTGGATGGCCTCCTCAAAGACCTTGGCTAGGACATCGCGCTGCAAGCTCGAGTTGCCTGCCAAAGCCTTGTATAGCTCCTCGTTCTGAATTAAGCTAATGAATACAATCAACACTGCTCTTTCAGTCGATCGCTCTCCAGTAGGGATTCTCTTAAAGAGACTCTGTACATGGGTCACATAGTCACGAATGTCCTCCTTCTCTTTCTATTTGACGTTCATCAAGCGCACGAGTAGATTATCGGAGTATCCAGACTTGGCAAATCTCTTGATGAAGAGATCCTTGAGGCCATCAAAGTTGGCTCACTCCGCATTATCTAAGCTCATATACCACATCCTACCCTTGTCGCCCAAGCAAAGCCCGAACACTTGCGAGCGTTGAATCAGGTCGTTGATGCCATTGGCTTCATAGACTTGCTCGAACTGCTCAATAAAGCTATAGGGATCGTCATGGGGCTGGTACTTATCGAGTTGCTTGGCAACAATAGGGATTTTAGCCTGGCTCTTTGAGCCTTGGTTTGGTCCTAACCCTGTGAGCAGCGATGTCGCTAGAGCCATGCCACTTTGCTCTACAGCTATGTTATCGAGCAGCCGCTTTATCAAAAGCTCACTCAGTGTTAAGTCTCCTTCTAATGCCCTCTCATGGTCCGTTCGATTCCTGCCAGCCAAGTTCAGTACCCGTTGCACCTCTCGCAACTCCATGCTTTGCCTTTGGTTCCTAGCCTGTTGATCCCTGTTGTACTCAGCCACGCTTTGTAATGCCTTGCGGGCCAGCTTTCTCTCCTCTTCTAGATCTGCAATGATAGCCTCCGCCATTCTACCGCAGTGCTCGTACCAAGCATGAGCATCGTAACTACTGACCAGATGCTGAACTGCATCTGGAAAGGCTCCTAAGTCGAATTCCTCATTGTATCTTTGGTCTGAACTTTCCTCTTCCATTGTCGAGTTGCCGTGCTCCACCAAGCTATCGATTAGGTTCAGTGGGCTCGGAACATCCACTTTGTTGGCATCCCTTGCTTGGTCCTACCTCTGATAGTTGATGGTTTGTCTCTGTATTGGGTTTTCTCCTATTGGTGGGTTCCTTGAGTGGTTTATTTGGGTGAGTTCCTTTAGTTTTTTAAGCAATCCTCAATTTATGACCACTCAATGTGTCTTTCCTCATGCACTCGTGCTCAATCAAGCTTTCAGTTTCCTTATGTATACTTCAAGTGTGAAAATTTAGGGTGAGTGCAGCAACTACTTCCTAGTCATCTTACACACTCTCACGTTGTTTTGGGCCGAATAGGCTTGTTGGTCACTTCCTAGCCGTCCTGTTAGGGTTTAGGGTTTCCCTAAAATGTTGCCTTGTTTGGTTCTAGTCAGATCAGGCCTTACAGCTCAGCGGGTCACGTCTGGGCCTCTAAGTCTCGCAACTGCCCACTCCTAGCTTGCTAAGCAATAGCGCCCTCCTACTTTGCCTATTCTGTGTGCTAGAATAGAGTTCTAAGCACCCTACGGGCTTTCGACTGTTTGAGCTGCCATCAGGTCGGCCAATTTTCTGAAGATCTAGCAAAAATCTACACTCGTCCCAACTGGTCCGAATTGCAGGGTCCGAGTGGGTTACTTGGATGGGCCGAGGGGAAAATCTGGGGACTAGGACAGGGTGGACTTGGATGGAGCCACTCGGACGGGGTCACTTGGACGGGCCGAGTGGTTGACTCAGACAATGTTATTCGGATGGGCCGAGGCAAGTGGGCCGAGGGCCGAGTTTATTCATAGTCCGAATTATAGACTCGGACAGGCCGATTAGGGTTTTGGTCGAATGGGCCGAATTTGACAAGTGGCCGAGGGCTGATTCTGGGACTCGGCCCAGGAGTGGTCACTCGGACACGGTGCACGTAAATAGCGGAAAATCAATTTCAATCGTCTCTCATGCTTCACTCAATCATACCAGGCATAACCTTCCAAATCCAACCTAGGGGAGCAAGAGAAGGGATTCATATACCTGGATGGAGTGATGGGCTTGTTGTTGGTGTGATCGAATCAAATCGGCCAGTAGCTCTCTCTCTCTCTCTCTCTCTCTCTTTCACACTGAACTGTTGCAAATGAGTGTTTCCCTAGCCTTTTTGCTCTTATACCCCTTCCTGGGTATGGTGTTGATGCCCCCAATCACTCACTTACCATTCTTAAGCATCGCAAGCGAGCTTTTTTCCCTTTTTGCAAGCTTTTTTGCTATGTTGGCCCTGTTTTGCAATAGTAAACCCTACCCTTCTCCGGTGCGATTTCCTAATCCTATCCTACTCTAAATGAAACATGAATCAAAAGCAAAATACTAAACTGATTTCTCCATGTTTCCTAATCATCAACCAAACAAAATAACCCAAAATACTTACTTGTTTTGAAAATAAAAAACACCCAAACTTCCTACCTATCTCAACCTCCATCCTCTACAGCCATGTGCAAGAAGAAAGAAGGGAAGAGAAGAAGAAAAAGAAGAGATGGTGAAGAGCTTCACCCTCTTAATCCCTCACTCTCACACAGACTCACTCCCTCACACTCTCACACTCCCTCTCTCAAGAGCACACACAAGCAAGAAGGTGAGGAGAGAAGAAGAAGAAGACTCCTTTTTCCACACACCAAAGAATGATCTCTTATTCACTTTTTGAACTTTATATATACAAACCCTAAAATCCCATGGCGCCCACCCCTTTTTTACATGACTAGCCATTGTGGCAAGGTCCTTTTTCCATTTTCCTTTTTTAGCCCTGTGCCTCTAGCCTACACCCGTCTAATATTTTACAATGGGCATACGAGGGAGCCTGGCGCTCTTTTACAAAGATTTTTTGAGTTTTTGAGGTGCCTTTTCTTTTATGGTTGCTCTTTTTGCCTCAGTCCATCTTTAGGGGCTACTTGCGTGTCTTCGCTCTTTTTCTTCATCTTCATTTGCTTTTTCTCCATTTTTTTCCATCTTGGCTTCGCCATATTGACTTGGGGTTAACATCGTTATTTTGGCCAACTGGTAAGAAGTGAATCCTTCTTTCCGAATGCATCCAGCACTCGATTCGAAATCAATTGCGACCTGGCAACGTCACCAAGGGTTTGTTTGTTAA
This sequence comes from Lygodium microphyllum, assembly GCF_053477565.2. Classification (NCBI taxonomy): domain Eukaryota; kingdom Viridiplantae; phylum Streptophyta; class Polypodiopsida; order Schizaeales; family Lygodiaceae; genus Lygodium; species Lygodium microphyllum. The sequence continues at coordinate 108,326,116 of NC_141148.1, forward strand.
CCCGTATGTCGGGTTAGGTCTGTACCCTATTAACCCAACTTAACCAATACCTTAAGTTCTATTAGCAGTAAATATGTTATTCCAAATTACTGATTGGTCTTTTGCTTCCAAGCAATTATCTAATCCCCTTATCTTGGTCACTTTTCCCAAGAAAGGTGCTATGTTAGTGCAACTACTCATCCTCTTGCAAGATAAACTTGCGCAAGAATTTGCCAATCTCATTCCGAGGAATTTGGCCATTCACTTGTGATTAAACCACAAGAACATGCGACTCTGCAACTTGTTGCACAAGTGTCGCATCTAGTCCATGGGACTATTTTACCCATCAAACGGTGTCTTTTAATCACGAAATCATGATTAGATAGGAAATAGGGTTAGGGTTTCTTCATAACAATCCGTTCCTGATTGCACTAGGCCGACATTGTCGGTCCTAGGGTTCCAAATTCAAACAAAAGTTTCATCTTTTTGGCGAGCAATCCTTAGGGTAGAAACCCTAGATTGTTTCTCACAAGTATGTCCTATTGTCCCTGCATTCCCTGAATGTGGGCATGTCTTTAGGATATGAGAGTTTCAATTTGGCAATAAGTGCAACTAGGTCATGTCCTCAACGTGCTAAACCCTAGTTAGCACTTTGGGATATGTTGCATTGATTTAAACATTTCTAAGCGAGTCCTTTGTGGTTTAGGTGTTTAGGGTAAAACCATTACGATACTATTCCTGTAAGCACACGATTCATTGGCTATGAATTATTAGATTTACAAACCCTAGCTTTACTGGCTAAGCTCCAAGTGCATATTAAGTTACGACACAATTTCTATTGATCTTTCTAGAACATGCATTCAAGATTCCAACTACTAAGCTTTAGGGTTTTACGTTATGCAACATTTTCCTAATTTTCATTTATGAATGAATTATTCGTACGCTGAATGAGCATTACACAACCTTTCGTAACTACTTACGTAATTGATCGAGATTTATGCCAATTTCCTGGAGATTAATCTACTTCATGCAGCCCTAGAATCATTTCCATGCCTTGCAAATTCCTACGGTTATTAGCAACCTTCTTTAAAGAATCATTTCGAAGAAAAGATGTCTAATAATGCGACATACGATTTATTCTTTCCATACATAATTGAAGTGTACTACCATAATTTCGACTTGTAAAGATGGTCATTAGTTGATCTAAATTTGTTACTTTGTAATGCATAAAAACCACTTGCTAAGAATGCATAGAGATCTTATGCTCTTTTTTTGTTCATTTCATTGAAAAATACCAATGAGTAAATTCTTCAATCATGAGCTATTTCCTTTAACTTAGCCAAAGTATTTCAATCAAAAAAGTGCATCCTAACTCTATAAATGATCCATGCACAATTGTAATATTACAACGTAAATCAAAATTACGAAGAAAACCTGGACTTTTGGATTTGGTGAAATGTCCACATGGATGTTAGGAGATGATCCTCCTGCGGTTGCGCCTTGTGCCTTCTTAGGAGCCATCAAGACTTCGACCTTCTTGCCTTGGTTGCAGACTTATGTTTTTGGCCCGTCTCCTTCGCACGCGAAACTCCCTTTCTGATTCGGCTTCCTTGACCAATTGCACTGTCTTTCGAAATCGGGCTTTAGAAGATCTTATAGGCTTGTGGGAGTTGCAATAGGAAAGGGTTTAAAACCCGGCTAATATGGCTTTAAGGGGATTGTAAGTAAAAGGGAACTTAGAAATTCCGGATATAATAGGCCTTCACGAACAAGGATACAATGGTTTTAAAAGGAAACCTGAGTTTAAAACCTTGTGGAAATGCTATGAAAAAGGTTTAAAATCCGACTAGTATGAGCTTTATGGGGGATGCAAAGGAAAGGGGCAATTCCTGAGGATGCAAGGGAAAGGTCTTAATTCTGAGGGTGTAAAGACTGCTTTGTAGGGCCAATGAAAAAGGGGGTTTAATATTGGCTATTGCGGATACACAAGAAGGGGGTTTAAAAAAAAGAAAAGAACGTGGGGGTAATAAAACCCGCTTGATAAGGCCTATGAAAGCCCAAGGAAGGGAGCTTAAATGGGCTTTGTGGAATAAAAAAGGGGGGAAAGGGCTTAAATTCCAAGGGGAAAGGGGTGTAAAGATCGCTTGGGAAGGCTTAACTCCCCGAGGGGGTTATAAAAACCACCTTGGAAGGGTCTTATGGAAGCCCACAAGAAGGGGGGCTTTCTAAGGGCCCTTAGAAGATTCCCAAGAAGCTTCTTGGAAGCTTCTGTGACCTACAGAATCCCCCACGTGGAGGAAGAGGAGACGATATTCAATGACGATTGATGGCGGCCAGAAGTCGAACGATGGCAGCGTGGTAGTAGCTGGCAGTCTCTGCGTAGTTCCTCTCCCCTCATGGCACACTCGAAGGTGATATTGCTCTCCTCTCTCACCCAGCCTGGTGGCATCTAACCTCAGCTCCCTCTGTCCTTCTCTCGGCGTGGCAGCATCTGTCCCTCTGTCCTACCCATCCTCACCCCATAGAGGGGGGTATATATAGGATAGGGAGAGGTACCTCCTCTCTCCCACGTGGCCAACTGCATGGCCCTTTCTCCCCCCATGACCTCCAACAAGAGGCTTACATACCCGCGCCTTACTCCCCATCCTCCAACACAGCCTTTGGCTAGGGGGAAATAAGGAAAAAAAATTTGCCATACATCTTCTCAATTATCTCCTTAACCTTGTTCCAAGAGGAGATTCACCTAAAAATTTGTGGTTTCATTAAACCTTAGTCTCAATTCTGCCAATGGAGATTATGATACATCGTGTTAAAGTTCGCATTGTCCGTGACCACAATGCCGGCATTGTCATTTCCCCCAGACTTCACACGGCCTCGTAATATTTTCAGCAGAAATATTACATTCTCTCCCCCTTGGAGGAATCAAGATGTCTTCATCTCGAGATAAATTGGGGATATGGATGGTTGAGAGTGCCTTCATCTATCCAAGTGGCATCCTCCTCAGGATAATCTTTCCATTGGACGAGGCATTCTCTCAAGGTTCTGGATCTCAATTGTCTCTCCCTAACATCTAAGATACTGTCAAGCCGTAGCTCAAGGACTCCTTAACTAGGCATTATAATTTGTTGGTCATCGAGTACATGGCTAGGATTAGGTACATACTTCTTCAATAGGCTGATATGGAATATATTATGAACCTTTAGGTTCTCGGGGAGTTGCAGTCTATAAACATTAGGTCCTAGGCACTTAAGGATCTTGTATGGTCCACAATACCTTGTACTTAGCTTCTTGCAATCTCCTAAGGATAGGGAACTCTTCTTTGGGCGTACACGAATGAAGACCATGTCTCCTTCCTCGAAGATTCTATATTGACGCTTCAAATCCATGTATGCCTTCTGTCTATCCTTGGCAGCTTGGATGTCCTGTCTTATTGACTTTACTTGGTCATCCTTCTCTTCCAACATCCACCTTGAAGCTTCAACTCTCAAGGTTGGATCTGAGAAGTTTAGGGGACTTCGACATCATAACCATACAATGCTTGAAAAGGGGTCATCTGAATGCTTTGTTGGTAAGAAGCATTGTAGGCAAATTCAACCAAAGGCAAGTATTGAATCCACCTTTTTGGCTCACAACAATAGTGTGCCCTTAGCATATCCTCAATGACTTGATTGAATCTCTTCGTTTGGCCATCAGTTTGGGGATGGTAATCTATACTAAAACAGAGTTGAGTCCCAATGGCTTCAAAGATAGCTCTCCAGAAGTGTGATGTGAAGAGAGAATCACGATCACTAATGATTCTTCTGGGTATCCCATGTAGCTTGAATATCTCCTTTATAAACAACCTTGCAATGTCTAAGGCTTTATAGTTTGTCTTTACTGGAATAATGTGTGCAACCTTAGTAAGCATGTCAACCACAACCATGGTGGAATTGTATCCTCCCTGAACTTGGGGTAGGCTAACAACAAAGTCCATACTAATGAATTCCCATTTCATTTGGGGAATGTCAAGTGGTTGCAACTTCCCTGGCATCTTGACATGTTCAGCTTTGATATGTTGACAAGACAAACACTCAGTGACATATTTGAGAACATCACCTTTAAGTTTCTCCCAATAGTAGCTCTTCCTAACTGCATTGAGAGTCTTGGCATAGCCAAGATGTCCTGAGAAAGGAGAATCATGAGCTTCCCACAATATCTTCTGCTTAAGTGACTGGATTTCTAGTATACATACTCTCATTCTATAGTAGACAAGTCCACTATTGATAGAGAATTCATGATACTTAGCCTATAGCTTTTGGTTCTCATCCTTAATAGGGATCTCCCTTAGCATCTTTTGATAGGATGGATCATGGCATGCTTCCTCTCTATCTAGCTCAAGTATTGGGTTGTTTGGCATGGACACCTTTGTGGCTAGGGATCTAGCTATTGATGGATTTTGCAAGATTAATGAGTTAAGGAATGCCTTGCGACTGAGTGCATTGGCAACTACATTCTCCTTTCCCGATCGGTACTTGATTTCAAAGTCATACTCCTCCAGCACTTCAATCCACCGACGTTGCCTCATGTTGAGCTCGTTTTGGGTAAAGATCCACTTGAGAATTTTATGATCAGTCACACTAGTGTAAACTTGTTACCCAACAGGTAGTGTCTCCAAAGCTTTAGGGCATGGATAACAGCTAACAGTTCTAGATCATGGGTAGCATAATTCTTCTCATGGCTCTTCAGTTTCCTTGAAGAGTATGCTACAGGGTGACCTTCGTGCGTGAGCACACATCCTAAGGCAAGTGTGATAGCATCAATTACTACCTCAAACTCCTTATTGAGGTCTGGAAGTTTTAGGATAGGTGTTGATACTAAACTTTGCTTCAATTCCTCAAAGCTGGTTTGTACGGCATTTGACCATGTAATGGATGTTTGCTTCTTTAGTAAGTTCGTCAGAGGTGGTGCAATCAAAGCATAGTTTTTGATGAAGACCCTATACCATCCCGTTAATCCAATAAAACTGTGTATTTCTTTGACAGTTGTTGGTATTGGCCATTCTAGCACATCTCTGGGTCCACTGAGATTCCCTCCGCTGATACAATGAATCCCAAATATTCAATCTGACACTTGAAGAATTCACACTTCTTCATCTTAGCATAGAGCTTATGTGCTCTCATTGTCTCAAGGACAATCCGAAGTTGGGGTTCATGATCTTCTTCCTGTTTGGAATATACTAAAGTATCATCGAAGAAGATGAGTACGAAGTCATCAAGATATGGCCTAAAAATATCCTGCATTAACCTATTGAAAGTGGCAGGCGCATTCGTAAGCCCGAATGACATAACTAGAAACTCAAAGTGTCCATATCTAGTGTTGAAGGCCGTCTTTGGGATATCTTCTTCCTTGATCCTTATCTGATAGTAACCAGACCTGAGATCAATCTTGGAGAAAATCTTCGCACCCTAAAGATAATCAAGAAGCTCATCTATTCTAGGAATAGGGTACTTGTTCTTGATAGTTGATTGATTCAACCCTTTGTAATCAATACACAATCGAAGCGTTCCATCTTTCTTTTTCTGGAGCAGTACTGGAGCTCCCCATGGTGAACTGCTAGGATGGATGTAGCCCTAATCTAGCAGTTTCTTGAGTTGTTCCTTCAGCTCAATTCCTTCCAAGATGGACATACTATAAGGTCTCTTCGCAATTGGCGTAGCTCCTGGCACTAGCTTGATCTCATGATCCACTTCTCTTTGAGGCAGGGGTTCTGTCAACTCTTCAGGAAATACATTTGTGTTTTCTTTTAGCCATGAAGGTTCTTCACTAGACTCCTGCTTCTGATCTAACTTATTGAGCTTAATCAAGTAGACAGGTAGTCCCTTTCTAACTCCCTTTATAATCCAAGATGCTTTGGCCAATTGAATTTTTGGCCCTTTCCACAATGAATGTGGGCGTCATTAGGTTTAAGCCAATCCATTCCGAGTAGACACTCATATGCCTAGGTTTATGACTCTGAATTCGACCGAAGTTGCATTTCCTCCCAGAAAGAATTCCACCTTAGCAATTTTCCTGGTACAAGTGACCTCACGACCATTTTCTAATTCCACAAGCAAGGTAGGTGCTTCTACTATGGCTATTCCTAATCTTCTTGTGCAATCTGGTGAGATAAAGGAATGTGTACTGCCACAATCAATCAAGGTCATGAAACCTTTACCTTGATAGTCCGATGGTGTTTGAATCACCGAGAACTGGTGATTCGGCCCTTTCTTGTGAAGAGCAGCATGCACTGTCACCCTTTCAAATTATGCTTCCATGGTCTAATCTTCTTCTTCGCACATTTCCCTGTTGGCAACATAGGCAGTTCTTCCTCTGCCTCGGGTAGCGGCTCCCTGACCACGACCAGTTCCTTGGAAAGGTGCTTGGCGATGTCCTCCTCCAAGCTTGGAACATTGCCTCTTGAAATGACTAGGCTCGTTGTAGTGGAAACAACAGAGGTTTCGGCCATTGCTTTGGGTAGGGACAAAGTTGTTGACATTATTAGTCTTTGCTTTCTTTCTTTGTCCCCGATTCTGACCTTGAACTCTCTTCATTTGAGGCCTATATGCTCCTCTATTCGGGTCATTATCAAACCAAGTTTTGTTACCTCTTGGTCTAGCCTGCACCTCCTGAATTATAGGCGCAGCTCGAATGAGTGCGTCCTGTAGATCTGATGGGCACATAGATTCAAAATGGGTATTCATTGGTGGGTTTAAACTAGCACAAAATTTTGACACTTGCTATGTCATGTCCATCTGTGGTGCATACTTAAGAAGTGAAATGAATTTAGAGTAGTATGCGTCAAGAGTGAGTCCCAATTGTTTCAGCTCGTAGAACTCATTCATTTTCTACATGCAAGACACAGGTGGTAAGTATCTTCCTTGCACAGATTTCTTCAGTTTTTCCTAGGTAATGGATCCTTCTGCGATCCCTTGATCTCTGCACCATTGCTTCCACCAAAGTCTGGCTTCGCCGGTGAGCTTCAGCTTGGCGAGCATAGCCTGGTTGGCAGGTGCAGTACCGGCTACTTCAAAGTAATCCTCCGTAGACTGTATCCAAATTTCAGCATCCGCTTGGACAGTCCTGCCTTTCCCATCAAATTCAAGCAACTTAATTTGCTTGAGAAGAAACTTCTTCTCTTGGATTACGGCAGTACTTGATGTAGGAGGCGAATTGGGAATCTGTACCTAGGGTAGTGCCTAGATGAAGGATTCTTAACGTTATAACTCGTTAATCGTTATGATTTATATTTTATCTCCATTTTAGTTATCAACCAAGAATCCTAGCCACTTAACTTTTTATCAATTCTTATCGACAAAACAGACATTGATAAAAAGAAGTCTTATTCCATTTATATAGATCTAACCCTTTCAGAGTACAACATTTCTTGAGATGATAGAGGAACTGTTACATTTAGTTTGGGGAGAATAATGTTGTATTACATTTATCTATGGGAACTGGATGATAGTATGGTTTCAGATCATGAATCTTCAGGAATTAGTAAGTCATCGGAAGATTAGGGTATCGTTTCCTTTGGAACCCATTCTTCATAGCGCCCCAAGACCTTGATCTTGTTGGTGCGGGGATTACACAGATCACTTCCTCATATACATATGAGTTCAACTCAACCCTCTGACCTCGAATATGTAAAGTTGATTTTATGTGATCCTCCACAAAAATGAACAACTTCACGATCTTCAGGTCTTCCAACCACTTGATCCTCTTTAGGTTGGTTTGAAGGTATGCAAACCGGTGGGCAGCTATATAGTAGATTCCTGAGTCACCCGTCCATCTTCATTCCACGTACAAGGGCGATGGATTATAGATAGATCTAGGATGTTCATCATCTCAACCCTTTTTTGATAAACTGGGGAATGCATCGCGGTCATAAACATGACTCGCAACACTAAGAACCTATTCCTTGCTTCATAATTTTGCAAGACAGCATCGAAAGTAAGGAAATGTTCAAAACAGCAACATTTTCTTTACTTCTTCTTATTAAGATTTCTTAGAAACAAATTCTTCGTTGGTTCACTCTAATACCAACTGTAACGTGTCCACTTGTTCCCTTCAGGATACGTCTTAGCAGTCCATCGGAAAGAGATCTAGAAAGCTCCGCCCAACACTCCCATGGAATGTTACGGGGTTTGCAATCTAGGATTGTCCATGTTTGCCACGTAGCGGAAGTATTCTGGCTATTCCCACTTAGGACCGACCTGAATCAGGGTTTTTCATAATGGTCATTTCCTAAACGACAACTAGCATCGAACCCCAAGCGAACTACTTTACGCAGAAATGCCAGGGCCGAAGCAGATTCACGCTGCACTTGGTTCAAGGTGAATGGAAAAAGAGAGGGATGCAAGGCTCGACCTCTCTGCCATAAGGCATAGCCCCATTCCATTCCCCTAAAACAATGTAAATCGGGACTATTGTAACCTAGACTCTAGGTGAGCGCCCTTGCTATTCATTTCCTTTGAAGGATCTTCTTACTGTTCTTCATGATTGAGAAAAGTTCCCGCCAACCGGGACCACCCATCTGTAGGACGGACCCATGGCCACATCCATTGCACTTTCCTCATGTTGTTTTAGTTGTCTAATTACCTACCACATTTAGTTGGACGTGCATCAAATAGCTTCCTTAATTAGTCCGTTAGGCATCGGTTCCTTCACGTAATCATAGCACTTGACATAGAAAAATAGTGTCAAACAAGCTCCTTTGTAACATGTTATCATATTTATCTTTGAAATACATTTATAAGTCCAGCCTGTAGGCTTATCCAAAATCCACCCGAAGGCTATCCAGCAATCCACATGGATTACTCATCCAAGATTCCGCCCATAGACTAGTATGCGGGCCTCGAGATCCAATCCCAAGTCACGTTTATAAGTCCAGCCCGTAGGCTTATCCAAAATCCGCCTGAAGGCTATCCAGCAATCCACAGGGATTATTAATCCAAGATTCCGCCCGTAGACTAGTATGCGGGCCTCGAGATCCAATCCCGAGTCACGTTGGCCTCTTGTGCAGGGCCCGAAAGGTGAGGGACTTACGGCCAGATCCCCCCCTTGCACCCAAGTGTCCTCTTGCTCCAAGTAGTGCTCAACGGAGAGACATTTCGCGGCGGGTTCGGTCCACCTTCCCGATACGGTTAACAACCCCCTTGGTTAGGGTCAAGCAGACAGTCGAGGGTAACTGAGGCTGCCTCTCCCTTCAGGCCTTCAACCTGAAGCATTAGATATCTTTTCATCCATTAATTCTTTGAGAAAACAAAGAAAACAGTGCTATCTAAACTGTTACAAGCATAATCATTTCCAATGGTTGTTATTTTGGCCAACTGCTAAGGAGTGAATCCTTCTTTCCAAATGCATCTAGCACTTGATCCGGGATCAATTGCAACCTGGCAAGATCGCCAAGGGTTTGTTTGTTAACTCGTATGTCCTTGGGTTAGGTCCGTACCCTATTAACCCAACTTAACCAATACCTTAAGTTCTATTAGCAGTAAATATGTTATTCCAAATTACTGATTGGTCTTTTGCTTCCAAGCAATTATCTAATCCCCTTATCTTGGTCACTTTTCCCAAGAAAGGTGCTATGTCAAGACGACTACTCATCCTCTTGCAAGATAAACTTATGCAAGAATCTGCCAATCTCATTCCGAGGGATTTGGCCATTCACTTGTGATCAAGCCACAAGAACATGCAACTCTGCAACTTGTTGCACAAGTGTTGCATCTAGTCCATGGGACTATTTTACCCATCAAACGACATCTTTTAATCATGGAATCATGCTTAGATAGGAAACAGGGTTAGGATGTCTTCATAACAATCCGTTTTTGATTGCACTAGGCCGACATTGTCAATCCTAAGGTTCCAAATTCAAACAGAGTTTCATCTTTTTAGCAATCGATCCTTAGGGTAGAAACCCTAGATTGTTTCTCGCAAGTATGTCCTATTGTCCTTGCATTCCCTGAATGTGGGCATGTCTTTAGGGTATGAGAGTTTCAATTTGGCAATAAGTGCGACTAGGCCACGTCCTCAACGTGCTAAACCCTAGTTAGAACTTTGGGATATGTTGCATCGATTTAACCATTTCTAAGCGAGTCCTTTGTGGTTTAAGTGTTTAGGGTAAAACCATTACGATACCATTCCTGTAAGCACACGATTCATTGGCTATGAATGATTAGAATTACAAACCCTAGCTTTACTGGCTAAGCTCCATGGGCATGTTAAGTTACGACACAATTTCTATTGATCTTTCTAGAACATGCATTTAAGATTCCAGCTACTAAGCTTTAGGGTTTTATGTTCTGCAACCTTTTCCTAATTTTCATTTATGAATGAATTATTTGTATGCTGAATGAGCATTACACAACCTTTCGTAACTACTTACGTAATTGATCGATATTTATGCCAATTTTCTGGAGATTAATCTACTTCATGCTGCCCTAGAATCATTTCCATGCCTTGCAAATTCCTACGGTTATTAGCAACCTTCTTTAAAGAAGCATTTCGAAGAAAAGATTTCTAATAATGCGACATACGATTTATTCTTTCCATGCATAATCGAAGTGTACTACCATAATTTCGACTTGTAAAGATGGTCATTAGTTGATCTAAATTCGTTACTTTGCAATGCAAAAAAACCACTTGCTAAGAATTCATAGAGATCTTATGCTCTTTTTTTGTTCGTTTCATTGAAAAATACCAATGAGCAAATTCTTCAATCGTGAGCTATTTCCTTTAAATTAGCCAAAGTATTTCAATCGAAAAAGTGCATCCTAACTCTATAAATGATCCATGCACAATTGCAATGTTACGACGTAAATCAAAATTACGAAGAAAACCTAGACTTGTGGATTCGGTGAAATGTCCACATGGATGTTAGGAGATGATCCTCCTGCGGTTGCGCCTTATGCCTTCTTAGGAGCCATCAAGACTTCGACCTTCTTGCCTTGGTTGCAGACTTATGTTTTTGGCCCGTCTCCTTCGCACGCGAAACTCCCTTTTTGATTCGGCTTCCTTGACCGATTGCACCATCTTTCAAAATCAGGCTTTAGAAGATCTTATAGGCTTGTGGGAATTGCAATAGGAAAGGGTTTAAAACCCGGCTAATATGGCTTTAAGGGGATTGTAAGTAAAAGGGAACTTAGAAATTCCGGATATAATGGGCCTTCACGAACAAGGATACAATGGTTTTAAAAGGCTTCTGTGGGAAGGGTTTTAAAAGGAAACCCGGGTTTAAAACCTTGTGGAAATGCTATGAAAAAGGCTTAAAATCCGACTAGTATGAGCTTTATGGGGGATGCAAAGGAAAGGGGTGATTCCCGAGGATGCAAGGGAAAGGTCTTAATTCCGAGGGTGTAAAGACCGCTTTGTAGGGCCAATGAAAAAGGGGTTTTAATCTTGGCTATTGCGGATCCACAAGAAGTGGGTTTAAAAAAGGAAAAGAACGTGGGGGTAATAAAACCCGCTTGATAAGGCCTATGAAAGCCCAAGGAAGGGAGCTCAAATGGGCTTTGTGGAATGAGAAAGGGGGGAAAGGGGTTAAATTCCAAGGGAAAAGGGGTGTAAAGATCGCTTGGGAAGGCTTAAATCCCTGGGGGGGTTATAAAAACCACCTTGGAAGGGTCTTATGGAAGCCCACAAGAAGGGGGGACTTCCTAAGGGCCCTTACAAGCTTCCCAAGAAGCTTCTTGGAAGCTTCTGTGACCCACAGAATCCCCCACATGGAGGAAAAGGAGACGATATTCGATGACAATTGATGGCGGCCAGAAGTCAAACGATGGCAGCGCGGCAGCAACAACAGGCGGCTCTTTGCAGACTTCCTCTCCCCTCACGGCGCACTTGGAGGCGATATTGCTCTCCTCTATCACTCAGCCTGGTGGTGTCTGACCTCATCTTCCTCTCTCCTTCTCTCGGCCTGGTCGCGTCCGTCCCTTTGTCCTGCCCATCCTCACCCCATAGAGGGGGGTATATATAGGGTAGGGAGAGGTACCTCCTCTCTCCCATGTGGCCAACTGCATGGCCCTTTCTCCCCCCATGACCTCCAGCAAGAGGCTTATGTACCCGCGCCTTACTCCCCCTCCTCCAGTACAGCCTTCGGCTGGGGGGGACAGAAGGAAAAACAATTTTCCATAAATCTTCTCAATTATGTCCTTGACCTCCTCCCAAGAGGAGATTCACCTAAAAATATGCGGTTTCATTAAACCTTAGTCTCGATTCTGCCAATGGAGATTATGATACATTGTGTTAAAGTTTGCACCGTCCATGACGACAATGCCGGCATTGTCATTTGCTTGAGACTTCACACGGCCTCGTAATATTTTCAACAGAAATATTACACAGCATTTGCTTTGAAGCTTCAACCCTCAAGGTTGGATCTGAAAAGCTCAAAGAAGTACGACAATTGTGCCCATACAATGCTTGAAAAGGGGTCATCTGAATGCTTTGTTGGTAAGAAGTATTGTAGGCAAAAACTAGTGGCAAACATTGAATCCACTTTTTGGGTTTGCGACAGCAGTGTGCCCTAAGCATATCTTCAATGACTTGGTTGACTGGTTCCGTTTGACCATCGGTTTGGGAATGGTAAGTTGTACTGAAACAGAGTTGAGTTCCAATGGCCTCGAAGATAGCCCTCCAAAAGTGTGAGGTGAAGAGAGAGTCACGATCACTAATGATTCTTGTGGGTAACCCATGCAGTTTGTATATTTCCTTGATGAATAACCTTGCGATGTCTAAGGCTTTGTAGTTTGTCTTAACAAGGATAAGATGTGCAACGTTGGTGAGCATATCTACCACGACCATAATGGAGTTTTATCCTCACTGAACTTGGGGCAGGCCAACAAGAAAGTCCATACTAATGAATTCCCATTTCATTTGGGGAATGTCCAGTGGTTGCAATTTCCCTAGCATTTTGACATGTTTAGTCTTAATGCGTTGATAAGACAAACATTCCGTGACATATTTGAGAACGTCACCTTTGAGCCTATCCCAATAATAGCTCTTCTTGACCGCATTAAGAGTCTTGGCATAGCCAGGATGTCCTGAGAAAGGGGAGTCATGGGCTTCCCAAAGTATCTTCTGTTTGAGTGATTGGCTTGCCCAAATACATAGTCTTGTCCTAAAGTAGACAAGTCCACTATTGATAGAGAATTCTTGATACTTCGTTTTCAGCTTCGGGTCTTGATCTTTGATGGGGATCTCCCTTAGCAATATCTGATAGGTTGGGTCATGACATGCCTCTTCTCTGGCTAGCTCAAGAATTGGATTGTTTGACCTGGATACCCTTGTGGCTAGAGATCTTGCTGTTGATAGATCTTTTAAAATCAGAGAATTTAAAAATGCCTTGCGACTGAGTGCATCGGCAACTACATTTTCCTTTCCAAGCCGGTATTTGATTTCAAAGTCATATTCTTCCAGTACTTCAATCCATCGACGTTGCCTCATATTGAGCTCATTCTGGGTGAAAATCCATTTAAGACTTTTGTGGTCCATTACTAAGGCAAATTTGTTACCCAGCAAGTAGTGTCTCCAAAGTTTGAGAGCATGGGTGACAGCCAACAGCTTCAGATCGTGGGTAGCATAGTTCCTTTCATGGCTCTTCAGTTTCCTTGAAGAGTATGCTACGGGATGACCTTCTTGTATGAGCACACATCCTAAGGCAAGTGTGCTAGCATCAGTTATCACTTCAAATTCCTTACTAAGATCACGAAGTTTCAGGATGGGTGCTGATACCAATCTTTGCTTTAGTTTGTCAAAGCTGGTCTGTTCAGCAGGTGACCATACAATTGATACTTTCTTCTTTAGTAGATCAATTATTTAGAGGCACTGCAATCAAAGCATAGTTTTTGATAAAGACCCTGTACCATCCTGTCAATCCAAGAAAACTATATATTTCTTTGACAGAAGTTGGTGTTGGCCATTCCAAAACGTCTCTGATCTACTGAAATTCATTCCGCTGATACAATGAATCCCAGATATTCGATCTGTCGCTTGAAAAATGCACACTTCTTCTTCTTGGCATATAGCTTATGTGCTCTCATTGTTTCGAGAACAATGCGAAGCTGGGGTTCATGATCTTTTTCTTGCTTGGATTAGACTAGGGTATCGTCAAAGAAGATGAGTACAAAGTCATCAAGATAGGGCCTAAAGATATCCTGCATTAACATGTTGAAGGTAGCAGGAGCATTTTTCAGCCCGAATGACATGACTAGGAATTCAAAGTGTCCATACCTTGTGCTGAATGCGGTCTTCGGGATATCTTCTTCCTTGATCCTTATTTGATAATATCTAGACCTTAGATCTATCTTGGAGAATATCTTCGCACCTTGAAGACGGTCAAGAAGTTCATCTATTCTTGGAATGGGGTATTTGTTTTTAATGGTTGATTGATTCAACCCTCTGTAGTCAATGCATAGCCAAAGCATTCCATCTTTCTTATTTTGGAACAACACTGGAGCTCCCCATGGCAAATTTCTAGGATGGATGTAGCCTTGGTCTAATAGCTGCTTGAGTTGCTCCTTCAGCTCAATCGCTTCCGGGATGGACATCCTATATGGTCTCTTTGCGACTGCTGCAGCTCCTGGCGCCAGCTTGATTTCGTGATCGACTTTCCTTTGAGGAGGAAGTTCTATCAGCTCTTCATGAAATACGTATGCGTATTCCTTTAACCATTATTTAGTTTAATCAAATAGACAGGTAGGCCCTTCCTAACTCCTTTTATTATCCATGTTGCTTTTGCCAGCTAAATTTTTGGCTTACCAGCCTCTCCTTGAGTTGTGACTAGTTCCCCTTCAGAATTTCGAAAGGAGACTTGGCTCTTTCCACAGTAAATATGGGCATCATTGGGTATTAGCCAATCCATTTCGAGCAAACATTCATGAACACCTAGGTTCATTACCCTGACGACTTTCCACCCAGTAGGAATTTTACCTTAGCAGTTTGCCTGGTACAAGAGACATCACGACCATTTGCTAATTCCACAAGTAAGGTAGGTGCATCTATTGTGGCTGTTCCTAATCTTTTTGCACAGACTGGTGAAATGAAGGAATGTGTACTACCACAATTAATCAAGGTTTTGAAGCTTTTACCTTGATAATCCAATGGATTTTGAATCACCGAGAATTGGCAATTTGGGCCTTTCTTGTGAAGAGCGGCGTGAATCGTTGCCCTCTCAATGTCAGCTTCCATGGACGGATCTTCTTTATCACCTAGCTCCTTATTGGCCACACTGGAGGTTCTCCCTCTAGCCATGATGGTGGCTCCTTGGCCATGGACACTCCTTGGAATGGCCCTTGACATTGTCCTCTGCTAAGCTTGGGACACTGCCTTTTAAAGTGACCAGGCTCGTTGTAATGGAAGTAATGGAGATTGCGTCCATTACCTTCTGTAGGAATGAAGTTGTTGACAATGTTGGCCCTAGCTTTCTTCCTTTGTCCCTGATTTTGGCCCTGCGCTCTCTTAGCTTAAGACCTATACATTCCCTTGTTTTGATCCTTGTAAGACCAAGTCCTGTTATTCCTTGGCTTGGTCTGTACCTCCTGTATTATGGGTGCAGCTCGAATGAGTGCGTCTTGTAGGTCCGTTGGGCGCATTGATTCCAAGTGGGTGATTATGGGTGGATTTAATCGAGCACAAAACTTTGACACATGTTGTGTCATATCTATTTGTGGCGCATACTTTAAGAGAGACAAACTTTGAATAATATGCATCTAGGGATAGTCCAAGCTGCTTTAATTTATAGAATTCGTTCATCTTCTGTGTGCAATAGACAGGTGGTAGATATCTCCCTCGCACAACTTTTTTAAGCTTCTCCTAGGTAACTGACCCTTTCGAGATCCCTTGGTCTCTACACCATTATTTCCACCAAATTCTTGCTTTGTCGATAAGCTTTAGTTTGGCGAGCATAGCTTAGTTAACAGGTGCAGTTCCTGCTGCCTCAAAATAGACCTCCATGGACTCGATCTAGACCTCGGCGTCAGTTTGAACAGTCCTTCCCTTACCATCGAATTCAAGTGGCTTGATTTGTTTGAGGATGAACTTCTTCTCTTGAATTATAGATGTACTTAGTGCAGAGGTCGAACTAGGAATCTGCACTTGGGGTTGCACCTGGGTAATAAGATTCTTTACATTAAAAACTTACTAAACGTTTCTCACATTACATGAATATCCCTAGTTCAGCTTTTATCCAAGTGACCTAATCACTTAACTCCTTTACCAACACTTACAGCAAAGACAGTCAATGATAAAAATCTTATTAATTCGTGTGGGCATAGCCCTTTTGAGTACATTTATTTTGGGAAGGTAGAAGGAGCTGATTCGCACATTAGTTTGGGGAAAATAGGGTTGTTTTACATTCGACTACGGGGACTGAGTAATAATATGGAGAGGGGTCATGGATTTTTAGGAATCGATAGGTCATAAGAAGCTTGGGGTATCCCTTTCTTTGATACCCGTTCTTCTCATAACGTCCCAGCACCTTGATTTTGTCGGCAGGGATCACTCAAGTCACTTCTTCGTACACATACTTGTTCTGCTTGACTTTCCGACCACCGACATGCAGGATTGCGTTTGCATGAGCCACGACAAAGATGAATAGCTTCACGATCGTTAAATTCTCCATCCACTTGATTCTTTTCAAGGTGGTCTGAAGGTACGCAAGTCGATGGGCTGCTATGTAATATATCCCTGATTCACCCATCCATCTCTGTTCCACGTACAAGGGTGGAGGATTGTAGATGTGGTCTAGAGTATTTATCATGTCTAGCCTCAGTGTACAGGGGTGAAGGATTGTAGATGCGATCTAGAGTATTTATCATGTCTAGCCTCAGTCGATAATCCAAAGTACGCATTGCAGTCATAAATATAACGTGGAACACCAAGAATTTGTTCCATGCTTCACGACTCTGCAGCCCAGCATCCATAAGTAAGTAAGAAAATGTTCTTAGTAGCAACATTGCTCTACTTCCCCTCATTAACTTCCCTTGTAAATATTAGATCCTGATGGTTCGTTTTGATACCAACTGTAACGTGTCCCCCTGTCCACTTGTAGGACGCGTCTTAGTAGCCCATCGGGAAGAGAGTCTAGAAAGCGCCACCCAGCACTCACAAGGAATGTCATGGGGTTTGCGATCAAGGTCTTCCCGAGTCTGCCATGAAGCGAAAGCATATGGCTGCTCCCACTTAGGACCGACCTGAGTCAGGGTTTTCCTAATAGTCAAGTTTCTAGGAAGTAGCTAGCGTCGAGCCCTAGACGAATCACTTTGCACAGAAACATCAGGGTCGAAGCAAATTTATACTGCACTTGGTTCAAGGAGAATGGAAAACGAGAGGGATGAGAAGCTCGACCTCTCTGCCCGTAAGGCATAGTCCCATTCTGTTCCCCTAAAACAACATAAATCGGGACTCTAACTCTATTGATTCAAGGTCATCACTACTTCGCTATCAATTCCTTTGAGAAAAGTTCCTAGCTGACCGGAACCACCCTTCCTTAGGATGGACCCAGAGTCACATCCACCGCACTTTCCTCAGGTTGCTTAGTTATCTAATTACCTACCACATTAAGTTTGACATGTAAATACAACTTTCTTAATTAACCAATTAAACACTGGTTCCTTCACGTAACTTAGGCACTGACATAGAAAAACAATGTCAAGTAAGTTCATTTTCAACATTTGATCTTTATTTATCATATTCTTTGGAATACATCAAATATCTTGCCCGAAGGCTATCCCAGCAATCCTCAGGGATCGCTATTCCAAGTTTTGCCTATTGACTAGTATACGGGCCTCGAGATCCCATCTTGAGTCACGTCGGCCCCTTGTGCAGGATCCGGAGCCAAGGAATTTATGGCCAGATCCTCCCCTGGCACCCAAGCATCCTCCTGCTCCAAGTAGCACCCATAGAGAGACCTCTCGCGGTGGGTTCGATCCACGTACACATCACGGCTAACAACCCCCTTGGATAGGGTCAGGGCAGATAGTCGGAGGTAACTGATACTACCTCTCTCTCCAAGCTTTTAACCTGAAGCATTAGTTATTTTTCCTAAATTAGTTCCTTGAGCAAAGAAGTACAAATAGTGCACCTAAGTGTACAATCACGAGCATTCCAATGGTCGTTCGTGGTACGGCCAACTGCTAAGGTGTGATTCCTTCTCCCTGAATACTTCCAACATTCCATCCTAGATCATTCACAACTTGGCAAGATCCCAAAGGTTTAGTAAGTTGGGTTGCTTATTTACCCTTTTTCCTTGAGTTAGGGTTTATACCTTGTTGACCCCAAATTGTCACTACCTTAGGTTTCCTTATATTATAGTCGAATAGATCCTAGACAACCCCATTGTCCTAACTTGGTTGGTCAATTTGCTTCTTGGCAATTCACCACTGCCCTAAACTTGACAAAACAATTTCCAAGAGGGAGTGTTGTAGTAGGGCAACTACTCAATTCCTTAGAGAAACTAATTTATAATTAGAACTCGCCAACCTTGATCTAAGGTTTAGCAGTGCTAACTTGTGATTTAGATGCAAGAGCATATGGCCTTGTAGGCTTATTGCACGAGATAGGTGTCAATACCTAAGTTGTGGGATTATATCTCCCATCATACGGTATTTCTTGATCACGATATAAGGTTTGGGAGTCCTATTGACCCCAATCCAAAAACCCTAATCCTACTAGACTGATAAACATTTTGGCCCTAAGGTCCCTAAATTCCTTGCGGAAGTCTAGCATTTGGTCATCTGATCCTTAGGGTGAGAGCCCTAGATCATTCCTGCATGGTTGATTTGATAACCCTAACATTCTTGAATGTGGGTCGAACTTTTAAGATCGAAAATATTAAATCGGCATCCTAAGTATGATACTAAGCAGAATTTTAACATAACTTAACCTAACCTAGCACATTGAGGTGTTCGTCGTATGCCTTTATGAATCTCATTTGAGTTACAATTACATGCGATTTACTTAATTGATCTAATTGTCTTACGAATAAAGATGATCCTTCCCTTAGAGATGCAAATATTTCCCTCTAAAGTTTGCAAGAATTTTCCTTAAAAGATGGAAGTAACTGCAAGATGCATGAGATATATCATTTCATGCAAATATGCAATTTCCAGACCATAGACCTTTTGCCTTTATGCAACTATAGGATCTACAATGATCTTTCTTTTCCTTGCCCTATACGGTATTGGTTGACATTCAGAACTATTTCTTATAAATTCTATGTTTTATGCATCAAGTTCAAAGCTTTTGTATTTTAACGAAGGTGCATCCTTTCCTAATTGCGAATTTTGATAATAGAACTCTATGCATGGATGCAACATTCTTTCATGACCAGATGCCAATGAATACCTCATTGATTTAATCCATCCTTTATCACTTATCTCAACCTAAAATTTAACTATCATTGCATGCAAATTGCATACTATAACTCTTTTGTCAAAGTTCATAAAACTTTTCCTTTCATTACAACTATTTAGTCATCATTTAATGACCGTCTACAATTATCTTATACATGAGTCACAACCAAGAATTTATTACATAAGTGCATTATGTGTTATATGCCCTATCCTTTGCATGATGCAACAAGGATGCCTTTGCACAATTTCAACTTTTAACTTATGCATCATGCATTCAAAAATGTGACTATCCTTGACCATGGAAGTGCAAGAAAATGGAAGTACCTCATCGTGCAACTCAACTTTGTAAATCGAACAAGTATATAAATTTTCCAATGCATTTAAGTTTCTCTATGTGAATTGAAACATGCTTTATGCATCCTTTCCATGCGGGGATATTTTTCGGAACTTGGGCATTCAGTATTGGGGCGTTGTCCACTCTCGTACTTTGGGCGGAAGCTCCCGTGTACGCTCCTCTTGAATTTTGCTTAGGAGCCATTGATGAAGTAAAATTCGACTTAGCGAACTCTCCCTTGTCTCCCTTACGAGTTTCGAAGTTACTATTACCTCAGATCTCCTTCCCTGCACAACAAACAGGCCCTGCAAGACACGGTCTAAAAACCCCGGGAGGCGTGGGTGAACTTGGTCTAGAGAAGCTTCTCAAGCTTCTGGATGAATAGAGATGACCTGTGAAGACGTGATGGTGAAGATGATTGGAGTGATGATGGTGAGGATGACGATGGTAAGGATGATGACGGCGTTGGCGGTGGCGACAGCCTCACGGCATGGCGCAGGCGGCAGCAGCAGTTCGATGGCATGGCGCAGCTCCAAACAATGCCCCTCCAAACTTGGGAGGGGGGGTTTATATGAGGTGAAGGTAGGGGGGGGGGAGTGAGGGGGGTGGGCACACAGGTGGCAGTTGCATGCTTCCCCCCCATGCCCCTCCATAGCATCTACTCACTCTCTCTCTCCCCGCCATGCAACGGGTGAAGGAGAGGGAGTTATATTTAAAAAAATTACAATGTATTGATTATTGTTTTTTCCCTTGAAGGGAGTTCCCGCGGTGGATTACGGTTTTGAGCCACGGTTTCATATGCACAACGCGAGGGCTGGTATTGTTAGTACACGAGGATGGAGCACTTAGGCCAGAGTGTCTTGTCGCGGGAGATTACTTCAAATTGTTTTGTGCGGGATCTAGGGTCATAATATTTTGTTGTAGAAATATTACAATAAGAAGTTTATCAATTACTGTGATACTTAGTAGCATTCAATTGGCTAGGATGCTAGTGTATCTCGTGCATGGACCAAACACATAGAGGTCCATTACCATTTCATGCGGGAGCAAGTTTTAAGAGGTGATATTGACTTGGTTTACATCAGCACCACAGAGGATCAAGCTGCAGACATTTTTACTAGGGCTTTGGGAGCTCAGAAGCATCAATGCTTTAGGACTATGCATGGAGTTCATAAGCTCATGCTGAGTTTGAGGGGGAGTGTTGAGATGTCGAGATCTACATGAGCTAGCATCCACTACGCACCTTGGTGATGTGGCAAGATATTATTCACTTGCATATTTGGTGAATGAATATATTAGTGATTCTACAATTGGACTACACCCACGTAGCCCATCTTTATTTATGGCACATTCATGTTGCCACCTCTACTTTCCTTTTTGTCAGGTTCACACTCAATGATCACGTATACATATATTTTGGTACTTTCATATTAGTTTTTTATCATGTTGTAGACTTAGTTCTTTGTGTGGAGGAAGAAAAAGAAGAAGAAGAAGATTTCATCTATATCTCTCTATGTTCTCAAGTCTCCATTGCTTTTGTATGTGTGCTCTTGGGTCCTTCATTTGTTCTCTCTCATCTATTTTCAAGATCATGGTTACTTCAAGTTTAAGAAGGAGAGGGTCAAGCTTAAGAAGGAGAGGGTCAAAGTCCCACTCCTTATAAAAAACGACGGATCTCAGGCTATCTCGCAAGAGGAAAACCTAGAGATGGCCTTTGATTACTTCTCAAAGATCTTCAGTCAATCCTCACAGTCACACTCGATCAAGATTGCTACAAGGGTAGAAATAACTAGATGTCGTCAGACAGTAGTCCTGAAATCCATTAGCAAAGCTACTAGAAGAAGATTTAAAGGAAATAGAATTAAGCGACACCATAGACTCTCTCTCAAAAGGAAAATCTCTAGGCCTTGATGGCCTCCCCAATGAATTCTTTCAAGAATTCAAGTGATTCCTCCTCTCCCCTCTTACCAGGGTTTGGAAAGAGGCTATAACTAAAGGGAATCTTCCTTTGTGCATGAATGAAGGGGTAGTCAGGTTGATTCATAAGAAGGACTCCAAGGAAGGCCTAGGTAATTGGAGACCAATCACGTGTTTGTCAACATCCGATAAAATTTCTGCCAAAACACTTGCTAGAAGGCTAAAGGCCCATCTAGATAAATGGATCAGAAGCAAACAAAAAGGCTTCATCAAAGGTAGATACATTTTAGACGCAATTATAAGGCTGTAGGAGGGGATGGAGAATGCCCAGAGTGTTGAGATATCGAGCTCCACTCGTGATACGCCAGGGTGACCGTTGTATATTTATGTCACCGACTTGTCAGTTGCAGACGCGGTTGGTACACCGCCCATGAATAATAGCTACATGATAGCTATCCTTATCTACTCTAGTTCGTGGCTCAGTTAGTATGCCACCTTAGTTAGTTGAGTTTGGTTTGAGACCCATATATAGGGTTCTTCTATTTCTTTGTACTCGAGTTCTTTTGGCTTACACAACTAAGAAGAGAAAAACTGTTTTCAGCCTCCACCCTTGTGTGTCTTCCCCCATTGTGCAAGCAAGAAAGCTTCAAGCGAGACTCCTTCCTTCTCTCCCACAATCTTGACATGGTATCAGAGCCTTGTTCGTGGTAAGGAGCTCAAGAAAGCAAGCCAAGCTCGCGGTGGTCTGGTAAGAGGAGCAGTGTTGCTTTCATTTCCTGTTTTGGGAGCAGATCTCTGCAGGTAGCACAGCTGGAAATTGCAGGAGTGCATTGTCTCAGGTTGAGACGCCCTTCGCGGTGAAGCAAGAGGGCAGTATATGCTGCGGGAGAGGGCTTTAGCCCCTGGCGACCTTGTTTTTTTGATTTGAGGCCATTTCGGGGCCTGTTTTGTAGACGGAAGTTTTCTGCACGCACTCAAGAAAAGGCTCAGTTTTATGCTGTGCGACCACTGTTCTACAGGTCGGTGAAAAGTTACTGTAGAAATTGCATCGTATGCTTGTGCGCAGAGACATTGGGAGTTTCAGAATCATCCTTGGTTCCTGTTTATGCAAAATCGTCACTAGGAAGTGACTGTGTGGTCAAATACCACTTTCGCCAGTTTTGCAGATTTGCCCTTGTGAGGGTGAAGCTGTGTTTTTTGCAGTGACAGAATTTCTTGCAGTATTCTGTAATGGCGTCTGATTCTCTTTCACAGATTGTCACTGAAAAGCTTGACAAGAACAACTTCCAGGCATGGAAGTTTAGAATGACGAATTTCCTTATGGGAAAAGGATATTGGGAATTTGTTGCAGGAAATGAAGAAGAACCAGTTCTTCCTGATGTTCCCAATCAACAACAAATGCAGGCATTTAAAACATGGCATGAGAGAGCCAGGAAAGTTATGTATTGGCTGTCTATCAGTATTTCAGACTCTATGATTGTGCATATTCAGGATGCAAGTACGCCAAAGGAGGCATGGGATACTTTGTCAAAAATGTATAGCACAAATACGCAAGCCAGGAAAATGCAGCTCAAGCAAGAGTTGCATAATGTGCAAAGAGAAAGTATGAGCATCAACGACTACCACATGAAGGTGAAGAAGATTGCAGATGCACTTGCTTCCATTGGGTCGCCAGTGGAAGATGATGATTTAGTTTCCGTGACCTTGAATGGTCTAGGAAAGGATTATGCACAGTTTCGGACATCCATTTCAGTTCGTGAAAGATTTCCTGATTTTGAGGAGTTGATTGCTCTTCTAATTTCTGAGGAACAGAGAAATGGTGGTGCATCTTCTTCAGGAGGAACTTCAAAAGAAGCTGTCTTCTACTCAAATGCTGGAAGAGGTAGAGGCAGAGGTAGAGGAGGCCGATTTGGAGGCCGTGGCAGAAATCAGAATATGCAGCAAACTCAAGAAAACCAGTCCTATGGAGGAGGACGTGGTAACTCTAGAGGCAGGGGGAGCCAAAGAGGTCGTGGTGGATGGCAAAGAGGCCAAAATGCAAACAGTAATGTTGAATGCTACTACTGTGGTAAAATGGGTCATATGGCTAAAGACTGCTATAAAAAGCAGAATGACATCATGAATGGAAAACTGCAACAAGGGAATTATGCATCTTCTAGTAGACAGGGTGATGACAGAAATGAGCATTTGTTCATGGTGCAGCACATGAACAATTCTATGACAAGTGCAGAAGAAAGCAATGATGTATGGTATGTTGACTCAGGTGCATCAAACCACATGACAGGTCATGCAGAATGGATGGAGGATGCAAGGAAAATGGAAAAACCAGGATTTGTGGAGACTGGTGATGATACTGCACATCCTATTGTGCAGATTGGAAAAATTCCCTTGTCTATGCAGGGTGGGAAAAAGAAATACCTGTCCGATGTATTTCATGTCCCGAATATCACCAAGAATCTGGTTTCAGTTGGTCAAATGGTTGAACAGGGCTTGCAGGTCAGATTTAATCCTCATGGATGCTTTGTTGAGGATATGAAAAATAAAGGTCGCTTGATAGCAAAAGGAAAGAAGAAGGGCAGAATGTTTACATTGGATGCAGACATGTCTGAATTGAGTGCAGCAATGTTTGCACATGGGACCGGTGTAGTTGCAGATATTGATATCTGGCATAAACGCATTGGTCATGTTAATGTACAGCGACTTAAATCAATGCAGGCCCAAAATATTGTTGCAGGATTGCCCAAATTCAAGGTTGCAGAAATGCATAAGGTATGTGAAGCCTGTCAGTTTGGAAAACAGGCAAGGAAACCATTTCCTAGACATGTTCAAGAGAGTGAGAAGCCATTGGAATTAATTCACTCTGATGTGTGGACAACTAAAGCTGCATCTCTTGGAGGCTGTCATTATTTTGTCAGTTTTATTGATGACTATAGCAGAAAAGTTTGGGTGTATTTTATGAAAAAGAAAAGTGAAGTTTTTGGGCATTTCAAAACTCTTAAAGCTATGGTTGAAAAAGAAACAGGCTTGCAGATAAAATGCCTAAGGTCAGATGGAGGGGGAGAGTACCTCTCAAATGAGTTTGCAAAGTTCTTGCAGGAGCATGGCATAAAGCAGCAATATTCATGCAGTTATACACCACAACAAAATGGAATTGCAGAAAGGAAAAACAGGCATATTGGAGAGGTATCTCGTGCCATGCTCAATGAAAAAGACTTGCCAGATTTTTATTGGGCTGAAGCAGTTGCTACAGCAGTCTACATAATGAACAGGACTCCCACTGCAGCAATACATGGAATGACTCCAGAGGAGAGGTATACTGGTAGGAAACCAGATATTTCTCATTTGAAAATTTTTGGTTGCATTGCCTATGTACATGTGCCAGATGAGCTGAGATCCAAGTTGGATCCAAAAGCTGAGAAGTGCATCTTTATTGGTTACTCTCTACAGCAAAAAGGGTATAGATGCTATAACCCTTCTACTCGTAAGTTTACAGTGAGCAGAGATGTTGTTTTTGATGAGATGAGTAGCTGGTATAAACCAGTAAATGTGATTGATGATGAAGATGCACAAAATGGTAATGCTACACAGAATTCACAGCAGCAGTCACAAAATATTAGTGGACCTGGAGCGTCCTCTAGCAGTGGTTCACATTCTTCGCCATGGACAGGCAGATTGAGATCAGGAGAATCTTCTCAAAGCAATGCAGATAGTGGTATGCAGGTATCACGAAAAGGAAAAGAGAAGGTTGATCAGCCCATGTTTGATGTGAATGCAGGTCACTCTTATGTGGATGGTGAATCCAGTGGCTCAGAACAGAGCATTGATGATGAGTTGGGTATTCCTTCTATTGTTACACCTGGAGTAAGGAAGACCAGGGATGTTTTGAGAGCACCTGGGAGTGAACCTACTTTGCGCAGGTCTACAAGAGCTAGGTATCCTGTGGATAGGCTGAAATATGATGGATTTACAGCCATTCACTATGCATATATGGTCAAAGTGATACAGGAACCAGAACCCACATCTTTTGAGCAAGCCATGGGAAAAGAAAAATGGGAGAAAGCCATGGATGAAGAAATGGATGCCTTGGAAGCAAATGCTACGTGGGAGTTAGTACCTTTGCCTAAAGGTAAGAATGCAATTGGCTGTAAGTGGGTTTATAAGGTGAAGCACAATGCTGATGGTTCTGTGAACAGATACAAGGCAAGATTAGTAGTCAAGGGGTATGCCCAAACATATGGCATTGACTATGAAGAAACATTTAGTCCGGTTGCAAGGATGGCAACCGTAAGAGCAGTCATTGCTATGGCTGCATCAAAGGGATGGTCTTTACATCAGATGGATGTAAAGAATGCCTTCTTGCATGGTGATTTGCAAGAAGAGGTCTATATGGAGCAGCCACCAGGTTATGTGCATGCTGTTCATCCTGAGTTTGTTTGCAGGTTGAAGAAAGCCTTGTATGGCTTGAAGCAAGCACCTAGAGCATGGTCTGACAAGATAGGACAGTATCTTGTCACTATTGGCTTTCAGATTTCCAAGGCAGATTTCTCACTTTATGTGAGAAAAACAGAGAAAGGTATTATGCTGCTTGTCATTTATGTTGATGATTTGATTATGACAGGTGACAGTGATGAAGATATCCTTCATGTGAAAATGCTATTGAAGCAGAAGTTTGAGATGAAGGATTTGGGAGAGCTGCGTTATTTCTTGGGCATTGAGGTGATTAGATCACCAAGTGGGATACAGCTCTTGCAGAGGCAGTATGGATTGGACATGCTGTCCAAATATGGGATGACAGGCTGTAAGCCTATTTCAGTTCCTTTGGAGCAAAATGTGAAGTTGAGCACATATGCAGGTGAGCTTCTAGAAGACCCTACTATGTACAGACGCATAGTAGGAAGTTTGATTTATATGACTATTACCAGGCCAGATTTGAGCTATGCTGTTGGATTGGTAAGTCAGTTTATGCAGGCTCCAAGGAAACCACATTTGGATGCGGCTAGACGCATACTTAGGTATGTGAAGTCCACATTGCAGTATGGACTATTTTATGAGACTGGGGTTCAGATACAGTTGCATGGATACACTGATGCTGATTGGGCTGGTAGTATTTCTGATAGACGATCTACCAGTGGATATGTATTCTCTTTTGGGAGTGCTGCAGTCACTTGGAGCAGCAAGAAACAGCCTACAGTTGCCTTGTCGAGCACAAAGGCTGAGTACAGGGGTGCAGCAATGGCTGCATGTGAGGTAGCTTGGTTGCATAAGCTACTTTATGATATGCATCAGTCTACAGATGGGCCAGTTGTCATTTATTGTGACAACATGAGTAGTATACACTTGGCAAATAACCCAGTCTATCATGCTAGAACAAAGCACATTGAGGTGCATTATCACTATGTGCGAGAGAGGGTTTTACTAGGTCTTATTGATCTAGTTTATGTCAGCACAGAGGATCAGGTAGCTGACATATTCACGAAGGCATTGGGCGCAGAGAAGCTGCGCAAGTTCAGAGACCTGCTTGGTGTGCAGGAATTGGGATTGAGCTCGAGGGGGAGTGTTGAGATATCGAGCTCCACTCATGATACGCCAGGGTGACCGTTGTATATTTATGTCACCGACTTGTCAGTTGCAGACGCGGTTGGTACACCGCCCATGAATAATAGCTACATGATAGCTATCCTTATCTACTCTAGTTCGTGGCTCAGTTAGTATGCCACCTTAGTTAGTTGAGTTTGGTTTGAGACCCATATATAGGGTTCTTCTATTTCTTTGTACTCGAGTTCTTTTGGCTTACACAACTAAGAAGAGAAAAACTGTTTTCAGCCTCCACCCTTGTGTGTCTTCCCCCATTGTGCAAGCAAGAAAGCTTCAAGCGAGACTCCTTCCTTCTCTCCCACAATCTTGACACAGAGAACCAATCAAGACATCATCTTCCTTAAGATCGATTTCAACAAAGCATATGATAGAATAGAGTGGGACTTCATCCTACAATCCATCCACGATATGGGTCTTGTGCGTAGATTCATCGGAGATGTTAGTGTGCTGTTCGACAACACTACAACTAGAATATCCATCAATGGAGAGCTTACAAAACCTTACATCCTAAGAAGATCGATCTGGTAGGGATGTCCCCTGGCACCTCTATTGTTCGCCATAGCTACGGATGCATTAGAATGGCTATTAGACAATATCTAGGGTTTTGGGGTCACTTTAAAACAAATATGGTAGTGGGTAATGGACAAGCTCAGTGGTGATAAGCATGTTCATTGGAAGGACTTTCAAAATGGGATGTCCAAGAGGAAGTTTGGACCTATATCTCTTTGTATACTCAGCCTCTATCTACTTCCTTGTGTGTTGGAAACCAAGTAATTCATGTATTAGACAGTTAGATGCATTGTGTAGAAACTTTCTATGGGGAGGAAACTTTCATGGGTATAAAATGCCTAAAGTAGCTTGGAATACTTGTATCTTGGAAAAAAAAGGGTGGCTTGGGGCTTCCCGATATAAAGTTATTGGCCTCCAAACTAGATGCAAAATGGATCATCAGGAGCTAGATCCTTTCGAAAGATGATTGGGCCATACTCCTGAATCACAACTTCTAAAAAGGGGTTATCTATGAGGGGATCACATTTCAAAACTTACAGGTATTTAACATCCTCTTTAGTCAAGCATGCTTCCATATCAAAAAACCATCCCAACTGCTCAGGACCATGTGGGATGCTTGGCTACATTATAAGATAGAGTACCCAATTGAAATCAAAAGAAAAACAAATTCATGCATGGGCACCTAATGACTCAGTATGGTTCAGCCTTACTTTACCCCCAATCAAGGAAGAATTAGCCAAACCAGCATGCAAACTCCAAAAGAAAGGAATTCTCATGTTGAATAACCTTTTGGATAGCACACATAAGGCATGGAAAACCCCATTAGCCCTTAAAATGGAGTTCAGACT
Source organism: Lygodium microphyllum (assembly GCF_053477565.2). NCBI lineage: Eukaryota > Viridiplantae > Streptophyta > Polypodiopsida > Schizaeales > Lygodiaceae > Lygodium > Lygodium microphyllum. The sequence continues at coordinate 108,354,663 of NC_141148.1, forward strand.
TAACAATCAAGACCTCGATACAACCATGAACATAATTAATGTATGGGATGCTTTGAATATTGGTCGGATGCTTAGCAATTTGTAGGTGAAAGTTGAGGATGTCTGTTGGAAAGGAAGACTTCGACTTATCCCCCTCCCTCCCCTTCGACGGACTGACACAAGACTAGTGGGAAAGCTCAATAAAAGGTGGAACATACAGTGGTTAAAAGCTCAACGGTACTATAGATTCGAGCAAGCATGGTGGGTCTCCATTCCCCCTAAACCATCAATTCTGTTATGGACTATTCTTCATCATGTGGTGTGGACTAATGAGAAGGTAGCCTGAATTGGCAAGGGGAATGGATTCTGCCCTAGGCGTGGTCATCGGTCAGAGTCTATTCCCCACCTATTTACCTCATGTCCAGCTAATCAAGAATGTCTACAAGAATTACATAGAATACTCTTTCCCCTTCAACCCACCTCTCTCTCGTGGAAAGAGATCCTCCTTGGTGAGGCCAATCACCTCCCCCTAGTTATTTGGATGGTATTAAGAGGAGCATATCTATGGGCCATTTGGACCTCCAGGAACAAATGATTTTTCAAAAGAAAGTGCTTTAAGACTAAATCCTTATTTATCTCCCTTGTTTGGTGGTAGGTGGCTGACTTGAAGACGATCATTGGCTGCAAGGAAGAAGCTAGGAAGATGATGCAAAGGGACAATACTTCAATGGGGAAGAAAGAGAGGAAAGATGCATTGATTGCTAAAGAAAGGGAAGCTGCTGAGATACTCCTCTCCTTAAAGGAAGCGATTATGGTGACCCGCCCATATTCAACCCCAGATTCATCAACCCACGCCAGTTGAACCAAGGAGTCATGGAGGCATGTCCAAGTTTTGTATCTTTGCAGCCTACCCGCAACCAGTGTTTATCTGCTCACCTTTTGTTTAGATTCTTTTATAGTCAGTTAGGTGTATCTTCGTCATCTACCCAATACATATATAGATGTCTGAATGGCTGCTACCAAACACTCATGTTCACGACCCACTAGTATCTGCCTCTAAGTATCACTCTTCATGGTTTTCCTCCTCAAATCAACAAGGCTATCCTCCCCCTCTTTTAAAAAACTCATCACTTAATACAACTCAATGCTTAAAAAAAAAAAAAAGAACATCGCCGCCTTGCCCATCATTAATGACCATCATTACTATGTTCTGAATTAATCTTCTATTGGTGCTTTTGCCCATCATTAATGACCATCATTACTGTGTTTCGAATTAATCTTCTATTGGTGCTTTTGACTTCATGCCAATCTCCATTTTCTTCCGATAATGATCTCTTCATTATTGTATAGTGTATGGCCAGCATTTGATCCCATCATATTACTCAGTCTTCTTCTCCTCCTTCACTTTTCTACCCTCGGAGAACACAAATCATACGCATATTTGAGATCAGAAATGACACTAAAAAAACTTCAGAACGTCAGTAGTGTTAAGGAAAATATCATCATCTTCATCTTTGTTTTCTTCTAGAAAATCATGTTTCATTTGCCATCATCTGAATCAGTTGCATTCCCCTCGCAATCCTTCTCAAGCCCAAGTCTTCTAGTATCTTCTTCATTTGACTATTGGACCTCATCAATAACTATAGTTTCTAGCTCCAAAACCGCAAGCCCTTATCAGAAACATTAGCCTCATATGTTCCTCCTTTGGTTCAAACAATCTTTTCCTTGACATGAGGATGGTTGAAACCAACAATGTCCATACTAAAATCGCCTCCATTAGCTTGTCATTGATACTTCCTTCAACTTTTCTCCTTCATAGCGCATGTCAATGTTCTTTTGAGAATAATCTCCAATTCTTTTCTTGCTAATGGTTTCATGCAATGTGCCCTAGCAAGAAAATATGTTTTGAAATAGCACTTTGTGCCCAATGATCCATGATTTAAAAAAAGATGCAAATTGGATCTATGTGATGCAATCAATCAATCAATGCTTCACACAAAATATGGATGCAATTGAAGAATTTGTGCCTAGCTTATCTACATGTGCCAGTGCGTCATGCATAATGCAAACAAAGTTCCTAGTTAATTTAAGATCCTTATCCTCACCTCTCAACACTCAGCCATAAGAAATGTCATACTTCACTCTTCCCACCCAAAATCTCATAATCACTTGAGAGAATAATGGTCCTCAAAATAATGAGCAGGAAAACAACCCATCTCACAACTGACGGTATGGATGATTGGGCACAAAGTGCTATTTCAAAACATATTTTCTTGCTAGGGCACATTGCATGAAACCATTACCAGGAAAATAATTGGAGATTATTCTCAAAAGAACATTGACAGCGCTATGAAGGAGAAAATTTGAAGGAAGTATCAATGACAAGCTAATGGAGGTGATTTAAAAATATCCGAATTTCGTGCATGTAAGAAACTGTGCGTGCTCAATGAACAGTGCTTCCTCATGTGCACATGCAACTAGGATTTCTACATATAGCTATAGCAAACTTTATGCCAAGCTACTGCTCAACGATGGTGCAAAATGTACATCAAGCCAACCCATGGCATGGAAGTATTTGAAAATATCAGGAGATGACGCCTAGTGCAGTGCATCAAACAAGTGCAATGTTAAGTGCTTGTGAATCGAATATCCCTTGTGATGTGCAAGAGTCTCAGCAAGAAAGAATACATGTACCACAATGTTCCACATTTACTATTAATCTCTAGCTCTAAGCTGTCCAAATAAATACCAAACTCGACCAAGGCCATCAAGTTTCCACACTCAAAAAATCCAACTAAAATGACAAAACAATTCCTAAGCTAGAAAATAATAGAAAATCCAACTACAAAACAACAAAGCAAATTGTCATGCAAACAATTAAGCTAGCAAAAGTCAAACCTACTAAGGGTTTTCAGTTTTTGCAAAAATGCTTGACAATGTGAGCTGAGAGTTAGCATGGATGTTATTTTTTATAAAATGAGTAGTTGGTATGGTAATGTATAGAATGCAGTTGGGGTTGATGAGCATGAGAGTTTGATTGTTTAAAAAATAGATAAGTAATCATAGACATTGAGTGGACAAGAGTCTCCTAGTCATGGTTCTGTTGATAGACCTTGGAGTGGTAGAACGAGGTCACATGTGACTCTGCTGGGTACATCACAAATGTCGAGAAAAGATCAAAAGAAATTTGGGGACTCACTTATTATGACGAACGTATCATTAGGTTTCTCTCATGTTAATCCTAATTCAGATGGCTTTGATCAAAGCTTCGATGAGGAGTTTGCAATTCCATCTATTAAAACACTTGGTGTGCGAAAGGCACAAGAGGATGCTAAAGCTCCTGGTAGTGATGTAGGTCTTGCGTAGAGTAAAAAAAGCCAATGTAATGATTGACATATGATATCTTGTAGCTCATCACTATGCATACATAGCTAAGATTATTCAGGATGTGGAACCCACTTGCTTTGAGAATGCAATGGGTAATGAGTATTGGGATTGTATTATGGATGAAGATATGGCTGCACTTATGGAAAATGACACATAGGAGTTGGCGCCTTTACTTGAAGGCAAGAAAGCTATTGGCTACAAATGGATTTATAAGGTTAGATGGATCTATTGAGCAATATAAGGCATGAATGGTTGCCAAGGGTATACGCAAACTCATGGTATTGATTATGAGGAGGCTTTTGCTCCAATGGCTAAAATTCCACTATAAGGATTGTTATAGCAGTGGTTGGATGGATGTTAAGAATGCCTTCTTGTAAGGGGAGTTGCAAGAGGAAGTTCTTGTGGAGCAGCCACTTGGTTATGTGGATGAGAATCATCCAAATTATGTATTTAAGCTTCATAAGGCCTTGTATGGGCTATCCAGGACATGGCATAACAAGATTGTAAAATACCTTGTCAACATTGGATTTTGTAGAGTATAGGGTGATCACTCACTCTATGTCTATGAGAGTGATATAGGTAATGTGGTTATTATTGTATATGTGGATGATTTGATAATTGTGGATGATAGTGAGACAAAGATTGACCATAAGAAGGGTCTTCTCAAAACTAAATTTGAGATGAAGGATTTGGGGAGCTTTGCTATTTTCTCAGCATAGAGATATGAGACTCTATGGTTGCCATAGAGATAATACACATTGGATATGTTGAAGAAGTATCTATTTGATGATCACTAGATCATATCTAAACTACAAAATTGGTTTGGAGAGTTAGTTTATGCAACTTCCATAGAAACCACATTTGGATGCAATGCAGTGCACATTACACTCTATCAAGTTCGTATTGGACTATGCCTTATTCTATGTAGCAAGTGTATCGTTGGTCTTGTGTGGTTACAAGGTTGGTAGTATTTTAGATAAGAGCTATAATTGTGATTTTATGTTTTTCTTTGTCAATGCTGCTACTATTACTTGGAGCAGTAAGAGACAATTGACACTTATCTTGTCTAGTATAGAGGCATTAAAGTACAGATGTGCTACAATTGTAGCATGCGAGATAACATAGTTACCCAACCTACATGGTTATTTGGGAACGCAAGTGGATAAGAAGTTTATCAATTACTGTGATATTTAGTAGCATTCAATTGGCTAGGATGCTAGTGTATCATGCATGGACCAGACACATAGAGGTCCATTACCATTTCATGTGGGAGAAATTTGGAAGAGGTGATATTGACTTGGTTTACATCAGCACCACAGAGGATCAAGCTGTAGACATTTTTACTAGGGCTTTGGGAGCTCAGAAGCATCAATGCTTCAGGACTATGAGGGGGAGTGTTGAGATGTCGAGATCTACATGAGCTAGCATCCACTATGCACCTTGGTGATGTGGCAATATATTATTCACTGGCAGGTTAGGTGAATGAATATATTAGTGATTCTACAATTGGACGACACCCACGTAGCCCATCCTTAGTTATGGGACATTCATGTTGCCACCTCTTCTTTCCTTATGATTGGGTTCACACTCAGTGATCATGTATACATATATTGTGGTACTTTCATATTAGTCTTTTATATTGTTGTAGACTTAGTTCTTTGTGTGGAGGAAGAAAAAGAAGAAGAAGAAGAAGATTTCATCTATATCTCTCTATGTTCTCAAGTCTCCATTGCTTTTGTACGTGTGCTCTTGGCTCCTTCATCTATTCTCTCTTGTCTATTTTAAAGAGCATGGTTACTTCAAGTTGGTTTGTTGAAATTTACTAAATTACCATGGACTATTTAGGAAAATGATCCTTATGCATCAATGCAAATGAAACTTATCTCAAGAAGACTGAAAAGGTTAGGGGTAGGCTTGAGTTTACACCTTCTCTTATCTCAAATGCATTCTCTCTTGCCTTTAATGATAATATCAAGCATTGGAGGTGTATAAAGGAGGTCAACTAAGTAGAATTTAGGTATTCCACAAGGACATGAAACTAGTATATTATCAAACAATTGGATGTGCTATGAAAGCACCATATAAAATGGTTTAGGGAGATATTCTTTCTCTTCATCAATATTGATTCCATAACTTGTGATACCTAAGGTATTCTTTGGTTTGTCAAAAACAATGCAATTCCCAATTAGGTGAAAAACCTTCATGATCCATTAATATAAGAGATTTATGTGCCTCCCATAAGGGGGATGTAGCAAAAAAGTAGGATTGTACCTATGTTAGTAGCTCTTTATGCTCATTTGCTTCATGTTTGTCCTAATGCAAATAGTAGTTTGTGGGATGGTTCAAAGAAGCGCAAACAAGATGATGGTTTGACTGTTGATGCTTGTAATGAAGAGCAATAGCAACATGATGTGTCTTCGATGCTCATAACCAATTGGCATGCTTTGATGTGGGTCTTAATGCTCATAATATGAATTTGGATGTACCTATGCATGAAGATTTTTTCAGATGGTTTAAGTGTGGAGTCCAAACCTGAAGACTTTGCAAGTTGTTTAAGTATGAAGATTTTGCAAATTATTTATTCCCTTTAGTCTAAATGTTTTTTTTTCACTTCTTCCAAGTTTTTAATATGTCACAACATTCAAAAATATTCATGTACATTTAGTGAAGCACTAAAATTTCAAGATAATATAAACAATTATATTTTACTTCTTTATCTCTTCATAGATCAAATGTGATAGTTTTGCTACCAAATATTCAAGAGCTATTACTAATCAAGTAGGGGCATAATCGTGCTTTACAACTAGGGCCCATCTTTGTCACCCATGGATCTTCCCATTAAGAGTTTATAACCTTGCCTAGCTTCTTCCAATTATACAAGACCTTTGATAAAGTGCTTTGATATAATGCAAGTTGGGCACTGTGGTAGACAAGCAAGAGGTGGAGAGATGACAAGGAGGGAGGTTGCGGAGAAAGTTAAATTTATCAATAATGTAGTGAAGGCTTGCATTTGGACCATGGTTGATGGTAAAGATGCTATTGCCACCCATGCCAACACATTGTAAGGGTTATTGACTTCAAAATCATCACTTCTCTATATTTGAATACTTCTTCATAACAAACATTGTAGGTAGGAGACTTGGGCTATGCTTCTAAGCTTGCCAACTATACTGAATACTATGTGAGTGCTAATCTATGTCTCAATCTCAAGTCATGAATTCTCTATGATGATTTTAGTGACTATTTCATGCCATATTCTCATTTGCAGGTTCTTCCACCTATTATGTTTTGTCTACAACCTCACAAATCTACGATCAATCTTTATATGTATACATTGAGCTATTGCATGCATTTGATGTGTATTGCTTGTGTATATGGATATGCATGGTATATACATCAGATATCTAGACTTAGAATCCTACTTAGGGGTGCCCTACCTAGCTAGTGGCATACCCTAAGTTGACGAGTTCCTCTTTGTGAATAATAAAATCTTGATTTATGACTATATATTTTCCCATTGCTAGTAACTAACGGACAAGAGCCACTCTTAGCCCCTTATCTTGGTTGGCTCAGTATTACAAGCCCCTCATGTCTACCATACCCAATATATGATCTCCAAATACCCATGGTTTTCTTGGTTTGCATACATCATATGCATCTGTGGTCTTCTTGACAATTTGGAATACACACATTTGATTTGCAATTGAATATGGAGGTACAATGAGCCACTCAAGTAAAGGAGAAGCACAGTTTTTAAGACTCGGATAGTCTTTTGTAATATGCTTTTAAGAGGTGCTCAGAAGGGATTGTGTCGAAATCATAAAACATAATGGGCATCTCTCCCTCTTTCTCTCTCTATGGTTTTCCTCTAGTGATGGCGAGTCCAAGCAACTTAGTAGGGCACACATGTGGGAGTAGAAGAATGTTGGTAGGTAGCTTGCTTTGTCCCCCCCTTTTTCTCTTCTTCTTCATGTCTTACAACATAGAAATGGAACTTGGCAGAAGAGGCCATATATCTTCTTATGGCCTTATAAATGATCACTCTTTTAGTAAATACATGTAGAGTAAAGGGGATGGTGTAGGGTTCTACCTTAGTTGTTTTTTAAGGGATTTATTTTGGACAGAGTATCCATTAGCTCACTTGATCATGCTATTGATGAGAGGTGGATGGTCAATCGATTTGATGACAGCACCGGTGATCAAGCATAAGATTGAATACTTTGTTTCTTATTTAACGCCATCTTGAAATATCTATATATTGAATCTCAGTAACAATCTGCTGTTGGTTGCTTAGTAAGATGATTGGCCATGGATTGATACCACAAAGCCAAAATAAATAAAGAACATGTAAATGATCAATGAGGGTCCCTTTGGAATGGAAAGACAAATAACTAGTTGGAGTTACAATGCATTTTTAATTTTATTTGAGTAGGCAGGTTGAATGTGACACACGATTATTTCTTTTGAAGATGGATCGTTTCTCTATGAAGTGATCACTTGTAGAAAAGGAATGACATATAAAAACATTGGCAATATTACAACTCTTTTTGTGTATAATCTTGTGTGATGAACAATAGAAAAGGAATAAGGCATAAAAACATTAATCTAGGAAGAGTACTATTCTTCATTTCTTTAGCGGTAGCATGCTTGATTTCTAGTTGAAATGTATTGGTAGTTGCATGAGAATGTTGGTTTGGGATTGGGGGGGGGGGGGGGGGAGAGGGGATGCTTTTGAGATATGATATCCCTACAACTAGACGCGAAATGTCTGATTTATTACTATTTGTAATCCTTTTGTGAATTAAAAAAAAGCAATCATGCGCAAAGCAAACGAGACGAAACCTCACTAGCAAAGTAGTCAATTATAACATACATAGATAAAAGAGATATTTCAGAGGAATCAGCCTTACACGTTTCGTGCACATGGCTGAGACGCGGATTCCAGTGCGCGTGGTTTTAGGCCTAATAGTCCTAATAAAACGCACTATAATTTTAACGTTTCCGTTTTTGGCCTTTTTAAAAAATTGTTTTGCTTTCCATAGAAACATTCGCGTTTTGGATGGCTGCTTTTCACGTTTTCAGCTCCGCAATGAACACATATTTATAGTTGGACAAATATATTTTCGCCCCAGGCGAGTGACACAGGCGTTTGCAGAAGGGATCCGAGCCGAGACTGCCGTCTCTACGATTCCCGCTCGGCCAGTAGACTGAGACGACAAAAACTAGAGGCGCGATATCATTGCTACCAGGTTTGATGGCAGGGTCGGTCATGCAGGCACCAGCGGCCATGCAGCTTCTGACGATGATTCTAATTGCACTGTCCGGAGTGCAGCTAGCTCATGCCTATAATGATATGTATCATCGCCATGGCGATGGTAGTACTGCAGCGCCGGCCGCAGCTGCGGCTTTCCGTGCGATTCTTGCTTTCGGGGATTCTCTTACAGACGCGGGCAACGCCCTCCTCGCCAGCAACAGCACGAACTTCCTCTCAGGGAACCTGCCCTACGGCGAGACCTACTTCCACCACCCCACCGGCCGATTCTCTGATGGCCGCCTCGTCGTTGACGTCTTAGGTCAGTCTTATATCCTTCTCTATCTCATCATCATCAATACTATCGTAGCGATTACTCTGATTAGCCTATAATCGATCTGCATCACTACCTGAATCATCCTCAGATTGGTGTTTCCATATTTTGATACTGTACCTTTAAATGGCTGTCTGTACCTCATCATCATACTATAATTGCAATTGCCATTATAATTAAATAATCGTCGCTCTGCAACAGTAGCTGAATCATGGAAGCTTTGTCGTCAGATTGCTATCGGTATTTTGGTATGATAACTCTGAATGGCTGTCTTTATGTCATCATTAGTATCATTGCAATTGCCGTAATTAGCTAATAATCGATCTGCATCAGTAGCATCTTCAAAGCTTCATCGTCAGATTGCTTTTAATATCTCGATATATATATGGTACCTTTGAATGGCTCTGTCACCATCTCACCATTACTAACATTGCGATAACCGTAATTAGCTAATGAATATCATTCATCACTAGCTGCACCATCGCGCGCAGCTCTACCGTCAGACTGCTCTTGTTATGTTGATATATACGGTAAATTTGAAAGGCTGTCTCTATTTCATCATTATTATGATTGCGATTACCGCAATTGGATCTGCATCAGTAGCTGCATCATCGAAGCTTTTATTAACAAGATTGCTATTGCTTACATTTTGAATGGCGATAAATGCAGCTCAACGCTTGGCGTTGCCATTGACGGTGCCGTTTCTATCGATAGCCGACACAAGCGGGGCTCCTCGAATCAACTCATCATACTGGAAATCATCAAGCAAATTTGTTAACTTTGCAGTGGCTGGCTGCACTGCTCTGAACGTCTCCTACCTCCAGAGCGAATACAACATCACCAGCTTCACCCCTTTCTCTCTCGATACTCAGATCCAGCAATGGCTCCCTAGCTACCTTCGCAAAAAGGCTGCTGCACTTGGTAATCCTAATTATCCTACCTATGCTGGCAAAAAGGGCTCTTTTCTGTCGTTTTGGCCCGTAGTGTTCAATATGTGAGCTTGTGCTCGAGGGGCATTGCAATATACCTAACTAGGTGCTGTTAGGGGCCCCTAACCCCACCTAGCTAGTTATGTGTAGTAGCTCATGATGTTGTCATCATTCACAAGTATTATTGTTTCTTGGACGTTACTTGTCTTGCCTCAAAGTATGACTACTATACTACTAACTAAAGGCTAACATTTTGTGCATGTAGGAAGCAAGCACACTTTCCTATCCTATCAAGACCTCATCTTCTTTGGTGAGATAGGGGGCAATGATATCAACTATGCCTTGGGCAAGTTTGTAGGACAACCTTTAAGCAACGGTGCTAATCAATCAACCATAGCCGAGGGTTTCAAGATCGTGCAACACATCATTGTGGAGGCTGTACATCGAGCTAGATTTGCACTTAAGGTTAGTCCACTTGCCCCCTAGAAGCAAAATATTGTATGTCAATGATTGACATTCCTTTGGAAATTTGTCAAGAAATCATGATTGTGGCCATGCTTAATATGCTTATGACATTCATAACTATGACCATGGTGATGTAGGCACTTATCCACAAGGGTGCAACATACATTGTGGTGGAAAGCAACATGCCCATGGGATGTGCACCCATCTATAGACAGACCTTTACCAATTTGCCTAAGGATGAATACGGGTGCCTCATTGTTCTCAATGGCCTAAGCGAGATGCACAACAATTTAACAGAAAGAATGGTGCAAGAGCTTCAGAAAATGCATCCCACTGTCCAATTTGTGTACCTTTACTTTGATAGAGCATATAAAGAAGTCCTACGAGACCCCACCAAATATGGTACGTATAATGTAAATAGACAATTCATCGAGACTCAAGATTCTTTTTGATTCAATGTAGTCTTAATCGCTAGTGATTAACATAATGATTGGGTTTATGCAGGCATTGAGAATATAACGGCTCCATGCTATGATATAACGATGGCTTTCATTCCAGGCAGGCAAGTGAATCAAACCGAGCTCCAAGAATTGAGGCCATGTCCTACTCCCCATACCTACATAAACTGGGATGGGATACATTTGACAGAGGGTATGCACCGAGCAATGGTGAGCCTCTTCCTTGAAAAAGGCTTTGCAGAGCCCTACCCAAACTTCCTTGTTAAACACATCAACTATTAATAGATTCACTTAATTAGCACCTTGTACTACAGACGAACACCTGCAACAAATTTGATTTGACACTACTTGAGTGACCCCTTTTTAATATACATGATAATCCAATTCATCGACCCCCTTTTTAATGTACATGATAGATCCACTTCATCAACACCTTGTATAGACGAACACATATTCCCAAATGTATCTAACATTACTTGTTAGTGACCCCATTTTAATATATACATGATATGGAATTGATACTTTGTATGGTATGCATCTCCCCATTTTATTTTGTTGATGGTGGTTGAGGTGTTGGCAGAAATACAAAAACTTTGCAAAGCATATTATTGAACCATTACATTGCTCCCAAACCTTCCATAATAACTTACTTCTCTCTCTCTCTCTCTCTCTCTCTCTCTCTCTCTCTCTCTCTCTCTCTCTCTCTCTCTCTCTCTGTCTCTCTCTCTCTCTCTCTCTCTCTCTCATGGACAATCATCCACCAACAACACCATCACTCTTGCTATTGATAGCTGGATTAGGTAGATATTAAAGCTCTTTAGCACACTAAGCTACCATTGATGGCTTAAGATCTTGAGCTCTAAGTCAAGCAACTTTACATCATGATCTCATCTCCCCTTTGAAGAGTTTGAACAAGCATGAACTAGTGGAAAAATTCACCAGCATCAAAGATCAGAGTGCAATAGTCGAGCATAGCAGTAGTTCAAAACATATAGATGAGGAAAATCTTTAGGTCTTGGTATGTCATGTTAAATATCCCCTACCTTGCATTAACCCTTCTAAATTCATCAATTATCTTTTGCACTCAGAGCATCATCCTCTCTGTTTCGACTTTTAGCATATAAGACCTTTGAATTTGCCTATCTTTTTGAAGAAGAAACTCCATGTATTTGTCTTACTGCATGGGATATTCAAGGGAGACAACCACATCTTAGAAGAGTCCTAATGGATGGTTTGAGGGACACAAGTGAAACCATGTTTTTATTGATTATTTTAAAAAATCATATCATAACTAGTTATAACAAGTCAAAGATTTCGATTTGTCCTACCTTACAAAACAAGAGAATAACAAATACTATAATTTCTAAATGAAATATAAGTGGTGATTGCACTAAAAGGATAGGGGGTTATATATTTACTAAAGGATTGCATGAGGCTTCTTGTAATGCCAATATATATATTAGCCCATTTACTTCAAATACTTTTTATTGGTATCATACTAGCTTAGATAAAGAGACTTATCTCTATAGAAAGTATATACCTATAATTATAGTATGTTTATTTACAATTATCTGATCTAGAGTGGTTAGGTATGCAAGTAGCATTAAAGATTTAAGATTTAACTATGAGTTGTGCCATTGTCTCTAAATATTTCACGATTTTTCCATCTTTATAGTCAAGGCTATCCAATAAAGGTTAGGGTTTTTGATTTTGACACATTGCTTCTTAGCCTTTTTTGCTTTGACCTTCAATTTACCATTTCATCCTTGCACTTGTAAAACAAAATCAAGAATTGTGTTTGAATGAACATTAGATTTATGATTATGATTAAAAAATTGATCGTTCATGGTTTTTAAGACATTTCATAGGTACATTCCTATCATCTAGTTTTCAAGAAAAGGAGGAATAGAATTAGCTTCTCCTAGTAAAAGTTCATTCCATTTTCAACTATGAATGCCATCTATTAGTGAGTTTGTGCAAAAGGTTCCATATAGGGTTATTGCCTAGACAATTCATGGAAAGGTGGACTAGGATTTCCATGCATGATTTACACTTTGGGTAAAGGCCATTTCCTATGTTCGGCTAGAAAAATCTTTTATGTGTACAGAGACCTTTGTGTAGGATTAGCCAAAGTAAACATGAAATTTTGAGGAGAACTATTGTAGACCACACTCTAGTAACATGTAGTTCTAATGATGTTCGATCTATTCAATGCTCCCTCTTTTGTTATGAGAGATGAAATGGTTCTACCATCTAGTTTTAGTGTGGGAACAGGTTAAGTATAGTATTCCATGGGAAGTCTCTAATGTTAAAAGGTAGTCTAATCTACATGGAAAGTGGGCAATTGGTATTTTGACATTGGGCTTTCCTAGAGTTAATTGCATCTCTTTTCTAAGGGTACAATTTTAGGGTTCTATTTAGATCTTATTTAATTATCCAATGGTTATTTTCATAGTCATATATGTAAGTTACTACAAGGAAATGGAAGCATAGCAATGGCCATTTTCGACAAGATTTAGCGATGTCACTAAAAGTGTCCCTATTTGCATCACTATATAGATGCTCGTAGTGACAACGTATATATATATGTATGTGTGTGTGTGTGTGTGTATATATATATATATATATATATATACATATACATGTATGTATGTATGTATGTATGTATACACACACACATACATACATACATACATACATACATACATACATACATACATACATACATACATACATACATACATACATATATATATATATATATATATATATATAGAGAGAGAGAGAGAGAGAGAGAAAATAGAGAAAGGAAAGGAAAAAAGAGAAAGAGAGAGAGGGATTGAGATAAATAGGAGAGAAACCATGTGCAATATTTTGTAGGGTTGTAATTGAGCAAGAGCCAGAGAGTGCAAGAGAGAGGGAGAGAGCTCAAAGCAAGGAAGGTTGAGAGAGAGAGGAGGGGAAGGGGGTAGGATATATATATATATATATATATATATATATAAAGAAACAAACAAACAAATAAATAAATACATAAATAAATATATACATAGGAATAAAGAGGAAGGGAGGGAAAGAGAGAGAATTCGGGGGAGAGAGAGAGAGAGAGGAGGAAAAAGTAGAGAGCGAGGGAGAGAGAAAAACATATATAGAGAGAGAGAAGTAAAGAAAATAGAGAGGGAAGGAAAAAAGAGAGAGAGGAAGGGGAAGTGAGAGATGACAATAGAGAGGGAGGGAGAGATAAAAAAGTGAAATAAATAGAGAGAGAGAGAGAGAGAGCGAAATAAAAGGAGGGAGGGAGAGAGAAATAGGGGGAGGAAAAAATAAAGAAAATGAGAGAGAGAGGGTGGGCGAGAGAGAAATAAAGAAGAGAAAAAATTAGAGAGGGAGGGAGAGACATACATACATACATACATACATACATAAATAAATAAATAAATAAATATATATATATATATATATAGAGAGGTAAAGAAAATAGAGAGAGAAAAGGAAAAAAGAGAAAGAGATAGAGGGATAGAGATAAACATGAGAGAGGGAGAGAAATAAATAAATTTAGGGAGAGAAAATAGAGAGAGGGAGGGAGAGAGAAAAACACATATAGAAGGAAAAATCAAGAGAGGGATGGAGAGGGAGAGAGGAAAGTAGAAGAAGGGAGGAGAAAGAGAGAGACAAATACAGAGAGACTAGGAAGGGAGAGATAAAAATAAATAGAGAGAGAGAGGTAAATATAGAGAGATAAAGAGAGAGGGGAAGAGAGAGCAAAATTAAAAAAATAGGGAGAGGGAAGAAAAAAGAAAAAAGAGAGGGAGGGATAAAGATAAAGAGGAGGAAGGGAAAGAGAGAAATAGAGGGAGGGAGAGATAAAAGAAAAGGAGAAAAGAGAGAGAGAGAGAGAGAGAGAGAGAGAGAGAGAGAGAGAGAGATCAGAGAGAGAGGAAGGAGAATGAAATAGAGAGGGAAAGGGATAGAGTGGGAAAGGAATAGAGATAGAGAGAGAGAGAGAGAGGGAGTCTAGGCAAAAAGAGAACTAAAGAGAAATCGAGAGGGAGGGGGGATAGGGAGGAAGAGAGGGACTGATGAATTGAGAGAGAGAAATATATTGCTCATTACATATAAGAAATGGAGGATGATGAGGGCTGCGATATTGGAGATCAAGAGGCATATAGGAATCAACATGTCTCATGTCATTGCACTTAGTAAAAGCTTACAATTTGATAAAATTGTTGCTTGGCTATAGACCATTTGCGACAGTTCGTAGAAATAATTGATCAACCGATCTTGGACTTTTGAGTTAATGGTGAGCAAAGTGTATACCAATCATACTGTGTAATCAAACTCTAATTGAAATAATTTTTAATAACATCAAGCATGCATGAAAAATATCCACAAAGAGATGCCAATCCATCCCAAGCAATGTATCTATTGTGTATTGCAGTCCAACGATTTTGCCTTCCCCAATCCACAAAAGGATTATCCAAATATATAGGTGATCAACACCTCAATTTACACATGTAAAGTGCTCCCCCCGACCACAGCAGAATGTTGTAGCTTCTATGACTCTCTTATGCCCCGGGGATTAGCGACAAGATGCACTGACTTGAGATTGTCTTACACATAAAACATGAATGTAATAGATTCTGCTCATAATATAAACGTAATGATCTATGAAACTGTATATATTCCTCACTTAATCAAAATTTTCTAAGATTTCACACTACCCTACAACAAAGGGAAATCTTACACTCTTGATGTTGATCGTCATCTAGATATACAATTTCAATACATCCAATATGTTATCTTTTGATACCATGTTTAGATCGCACCTACATACTATATGGCATTTCTTGCTCAAACAACTTAACTAAAAAACTAGCCAATGTGAAGCGCACAAACAATCTTTTAATGATTTCTTTCTAATCACATTGTGCGACGTTACTACTAAGGAATAACACTGGGCTAAACCATGTACTACTGAACCTCTTAAAACTTATACAAACCATGGCCTATATGCTAAGATATGCAAAGAAATCAATAACTTAATCAAACATCTTTCCATTTCAATCCCACACCCCCTACCATTCAAATTTAGATTGCTTGCACAAATGTAGGGACATCTCACGATAATTTTTCATAGAAATGAGCTCTAAAATACACACTCTAATACATAAATAAAGGCAAATTGAGGCAAACCCTCATGCTTCACCTTTATTACATATTTATAAGTATTATCTTAATTTTTTATAATTTTATACACGTAAAAAAATATTTTTATTTTTCCCCTTCTTTTGACTCTTTTCCATCAATTTTCTCATTTAGTTAAACATAGATTATTGATTTTTCTAAGTTTTCTCATTTGTATGACTTATGAGAAGTGTGATCCATCAGCATATTGAATTTTATTCCATATAAACATCATTTGAATCCAAAAACCCAAAAACCAACACCATTTTCTATCAATCTCATGTTTTGGGTTTTGTTGTTTTAATATTTTTATATAAAAAATAAAAAATGAATGTTTTTTTGACACTACAAACATAAGCAAACATAAGCAAACATATTTCAATCATTTGCAACCCTTTTCTCATCATATATACTAATGATTCATTATTAAACATAAATAGCAGCCACTTGAAATTTTGTATATGCACATCTTGTAATTTGAGAAAATTGAGCTATTGACATAATTTTTCAGCCCATTGACACTTCCAAATTGCCAAATCTACATTCCACTGTGCTTCCAAACCATCATCCATTCACTAATTCATCAAATCAATCCCCTCTCCCCCCCCCCCCCCCCCTTCTCTCTCTCTCACTCATAAATAGCCATATAAACAAGAACAAAGAGAAGAGGAAAATATGAGAGAGAAAGATTGATTTTTTATGTTGCTGAATAATACATCATTCTTCACAAGAATCGGATCATTGAAGGGCAAAAAATTGAAGCATTCAATGCCTAGGATCAAAAAGGGAATGATTGACGCCCAAAAATCCAAATTTCCATGTTTCTTTATCAATATTTTCATATTAATCCTCTACAAGTGGTACATGTGTAAGGGATAAATGATAGATAGGGCTCTCTATATGGGTTGTAGATCATTGAGGAGTGTGCAAAGTTCCACCTTAGACCTAGTTGTGCACCCCTTCGAAGTCCTAAGTAATAAGGGAGACTAGTCACTTCTCTTTTGTCATGCTACCTTTTCCAGCATTCATCTTTTTCCTCAACAGGAATCATTGACATGGCATTGGTATACTAAGCTAAGAAGACAAGGATGATATACATGGATTGAAAGGGAGATTTTTAGTCTTTATTATATGCAACAGAATCAAGAATTTTAATAAATAGGGAGAGGGAATACCTTAGCACTCAATGACTCACTAAATTTTTTACTAATCCCTTTACAATTTTATAGATTTATGAATGAAACAAACACAAAGAGTTAAATATTAATCAACCCATAAGCTCAAAATTTATTGCACCATGAATATGGATATGAGCCATTATGAATGACCCTATGAATTCCAATATTTTAGTGTAGAACAATTGATGACACCAAAACAAGCACAAAAATAGTGCACAAAAATGTTCATGCATATATCATAATTTTATCTTTTGTAAAGAGAATAATATTTACATTGTTGCAAAATCACTAAAATACACCCTTACACATGAGGGAGGGGAGGGCCATAGCCACATCCTTCATAAATATATACTATGCACAAAAGTGTGCTTGCCTTGCAAGCATTTGGAAAAGGATAGAAAGAATTTAATTGTAAACGCTAAAGCCTTACAAATACAAATGTATCAAAAAAATCAAAGAAATAATAACAAATATGAAGGGTCGTGTGTCTTTTGGGAAAAAGGTGGGGTGGAGTTCATGTCTAATTATGTGCCTATTTCTCTCCTTTCTTCCAAGAGACACACATTCTCCTTTTGGATGGTACCAATCTTTCTCTCTCCTCTCTCGTATGTCTTTTGTGCAAAAATTCATCTTTTCCCTTTTGCTCTTTCTTTTGTGCATAATGGTTGAAGCTATGGATGAAGATGACGAATTTATTCATTATTAAGAGAGATATTTAAGGTTTCTTTTCAATTTTGAGATCAATGGTAGAGCCATACATAGATTGTGTGATTTTTCCTCGGTTTTGTGGTTGTTTCTGTTCGTGGGAGGGTTGTCTTCATTTTGGTGCATAGCTGAAAAAGGGTGATCTCAAGAATTGGGAGCAATTTTGGCCCTTCTCAAGGGTTACTTGTGAAGAGGAAGCATGTATCCCTATGAACTTAGAAGAATATGAGATTGCATTGATGGACAAAGAAGTAGAAGAAGAGAAAAAAAATAAACGTTTTCTAGTAGCTTTTATTGATGGCTTCAATTTAGAAAAATCTTAAACTTTGCAAAGGAAATACCATGGAGTATCATTGGATAGATGTTGACCTGATATTACTGCATTTAAAAGGAATTACCAAATTTGGTAGTAATAGTGATCAATTACTCATGGAAGAAAAAGAGGAGGAAAATAAGAGGATTCAATTTTGGTTTCAACAATCGCCCTCTCAACTATGGAAGGCTATGTCATGAGAAAAAAAAGAGAAGACAATACGAATCTCTTGGTAAAAGAAGATGAAGACAACATTGAAGAAGAAGGAGAAGAAGAATCTGAAGAACAAAAGGATAGGACTCACCAGTCCCTCTTTTGTAGCTCATTTTTTGATAGACTTTTCTAAGTTTAAAATGTGGACTTAGCTAATGTTCCTACCATAAGCTCCTATACTCCTCATGTAACCTCTCCACACTACAACCTCTACACACTTAGTGAGGCCTTGTAACAACCTCTAGCTTTGTATGGTTGGTTTTTTCCATATATACACTTAGCAAGGTTCTATTCACGATAGCCTCTGTATACTTAGTGTCTTTTCTAGTTGTGATTGAGGAGGGTGTTGAGAAATGTGCAATCACATCTACCGTAGCCTCTTTGTTTGGAACAAACAAGGCAAAGAAACAGATTGTAAATAAAGCCTTAGACTAGGTCATGTATGCATGGTTTTTTAAGACCACAGTTGGTGAATACCATGGTCACTTTCCACCTTTCTCCACCTACCAATACCACCTACTACTGTAAGCCTATAAAAGGAACTCATCCCCACACTCATTCCATCAGTTATTATCATTTGGTTGTACTTGCATTATGCTTTGATAATATTAATTGTTCTTCTTTGTTAATGCCTTCGCCTCATTATGATTGTCTATTTTCTCATCAGTGATCCTCCATAGCATGCATTCTCAATATTTTAACAAGCATCTTATCACACTCAACTTGCATTACATCCATCATTTCTTACAACTTGTTCTTCTCATGAGTGAGTCACTCCAATTTTTTTGAAATAAAAGCTTGTTCAATGAGATCACATGGACATCCTACTAGCAATAACATTCCATGGATGTGGCATAGATCTAGTCAAACTAGATCCCATGGTTCTAATGCATCCAAATCCATATTATGAGCATTAAGGCCCACATCAAAGCATGCTAATTGGTTATGAGCATCGAAGACACATCATGTTGCTATTGCTCTTCTTCACCACAAGCATTAACAATCAAACCATCAAATTATTAGTGCTTCTTTGAACCATCCCAGAAACTACTATTTGCATTAGGACAAACATGAAGCAAATGAGCACAAAGATCTACTAACATAGATTCAATCTTACTTTTTTGCTACATTGTGGGAGCTCACGCTCAACCACTAAGATCCACAGACTGCTTATTATTTCAAGCATTTCAAGGCAAGTGTAATGGCTACCTCTTACATAGCCGTACACGCTCTCATACCTATGAGTGTAGTGAGCTTACCTCCATGCTTAATCGAGCTGCCTCCACCCTCAAGCACTTTAGTACTCCACGAGCTCCAAGCTCCATGCTCCATTGCCACGCACACAAGAGAAGAGAAGAGAATAAGAGAGGAGAAGATAGAGAGCTTTCCACCACGGTCCCTCACCCTCACACACTCACTCCATTAGACTCTCACACTCCCTCTCCCAAGCAAAGGCACAAGCAAGCAAGAGCAAGAAAAAGAAGAAGAAGAGGAGAGCTAGTTTTGGCCACACACAAGAATGAGCTTCTCTATTCACTTTTTGCCTTTTATACATGCTCTAGCTTGTTGCATACGGTTCGACCCAACTCCCAGTTCTACTGGCGCAAACACAATGCACTACATGGAAAGGTAGACACACCCCCTAGGCAGTGCACCTTCTTTTTCTTTTCAGGTGAATTCAACCAAGCGCAACAACCCATAGACTTCCGAGGCCCCGTCACCAACTCAATCCATTCTCAGCCTCCACAACCTCAACCATTTTGATATGCTTCTTCTCCATGCCCAATCCCTACAAGCCCCAATCATGGACCTCCATGATAACCCTTCAACCACCCAAGCCCTCATCAACAAAGCTAGAGTCAGTATATCCCATGAATCTTGTATCAGGGGCACCATAACATATACACATATCCGCAGTACCCTTAAGATATCTCATGATACCCTTCACAACATCATAATGTTGTCTACTAGGTTTAGCTATATAGTGATACAACTCCCACTACAAATGTTGTGTCAAAACAAGTGGCATACATCAAACTACCCACTGCAAATGCATAAGGGATCTTGGCCTTCTTGACATTTTTCTCATCAAATTGTAGACAATTAGCCTACACATGAGAAGGTAAAGGACAACAAATAGGCTTGAAACCTTGCATACGAAACCACTCAAGAAGCTTTTGGATGTACTCATTTTGTGACAAGTAAAGGAGACCGTTAGAGCAATCGCGTGTGATACACATCCCAAGAATATATGAGGCATATCCCTTATCCTTCATCTCAAACTATTCTTGAGATGATTTTTCAAGGCATCTAGCTCATAATGAGCATTCTATTAGTCAATGTATCATCAACATAGAGTACCAAAATCATAAGGCTACCATCACGAGCCTTCTTCATATATGAGCATAGATCCATATCACTACAGGAAGTGCCATGAGACAGGCACTCGACTAGGAGGGGGTAATGTTAACCCCAGTGCAAGAAATGCAAAAAATAAAAATGGATGCAAAAGAAAATTTTAAAACACAAGGCAAAGAGAAAACGGCAGCCTGATAATAGAAATAAGAGAAAAATGTACAAAAGCACAAAGATATCTTAAAAACCCAAGGCGAGTGAAAAAATGGAAGATGCGCATTTTAAAATGCAAAGGCACCCCTAAATCTTTGTAAAAGAGCACCAAGCTCCCTCCTATGCAATTTATAAAGAGCAGATAGGCATGGGTGAAGCCACAATATAAATAGAAGGAAATAAGAAAAGAGGACCTAGGCTAAAACAGTTGGTTGTGTAAAAAAGGAGTGGGGAGACAGGTCTAACCGAGTGTGACCTCTCTAGGTATGTCCTGCCCTTGATGAGACCTGAGTGTGAAGTGGCAGTGGTTGTGGCACTCCGATGTTATAGTGGACTTCGTTCATTCTTTTCTTTTTCCTCATTTTCTCTTTTCTTTTTCTTTTCTTCTTTTTTATTTGTTTTCTTTTTCCTTTCCTTTCCTTTTCTTTCTCTTTTTGATACAAGTAGGAGGAGACAAGCTAGGTGTCATCCTCATGCTCCTTAGGAGCTTCATGAGGGGGCCTATGGGATTTTCTAAGGAATGTAGGGCTTAGCATGTAGCCCTTCTAATTAATCCTTACATTGAGTGGGGTAGTAGAGAGGAAAGGATGGTGTAGAGGTGTATTCACACTTAATCGCCAAGACCCATATACTACTTATTGTTTCAAGTGAGCACAAATGGCCATCTCTCACCTAGCTTATTGTTTCAAGTGAGCACAAATGGCCATCTCTCACCTAGCTGATGCGCCTCTGATCCTACGAGTGTAGTGAGCTTACCTTGATGCTCAATGGATTTGCCGACTCCCTCAAGCCCTCTGATAGCTCCATGATTTGAGATGCAAGCTAAAGCATCCTCAATCCTCCACCTTGCTCATCCTCCATAGCGCATGCGTGAGATGAGAGAAGAGAAGAAGAGAAAAGAAGATGGAGAGCTTCTTCACCATGGTCCCTCACCCTCACTCACTCACTCCCTCACCCTCACCCTCACCCTCACCCTCTCACACTTGCTTCCTCAAGCACAAGCACAAGCAAGCAAGGAGAAGAGAAGATAAGAGGAGAAGTAGAGACCACTTTAGCCACACACCAAAGAATGAGCTTCTCCTTAACTTTTTGGGTTTATATACAAGCCCTAAAACTTTTGCGCACCGATCCCCTTTTTATATGACGAGACATCTTGTCAAGGTTCTCTTTTCCTATTTCCTTCTATTCCACCCTATCCCTTCACCTACACCCATCTAGATTTTACAATCTACATAGGAGAGAGCTTGGCACTCTTTTACATAAATTTTAGGGGCACCTTGCGTTTATACATGCACCTTTTTCCTTTCGCACTTACCTTGGATTTTGGGGGGCTCTCCTTACACTTCTTCACCATTTCTTCCATTGTGTTTGCATTTTTATATTTTTCTTGTATTTTATTGTGCCTTATTTTTCTTTGTCTTGCATTGGGTTAACATTACCCCCTCCTAGATGAGTGCCAGTCCTATGGCACTGGCAGGGTACCAATGAGGGCTTAGGGATTGGATGGGTGGTCGTGGAACCTAGGACTCTTGCTTGCACACACTGGAAGCTAGTTGTTTAGTTAGGGTTACTAAAGATGTTATTGGAACTTAGATGCTGCTATGGGTCACCTAGGGAATTATAATGGGGAAAGCAAAGAAAGAGCTATTATAAATGCCATTGGTAGAACTGTAGTGAGGTTTGGTAGCTTATATTTGTAAGATTGATGATGACTTGTCAATGATCATTGATATTTTTCTATTATTGCTCTGCTTTAAGAAGAAAGGTCACCTGTCATCATGGGCTCGGTTGAATCTTTCTTAACATTCCATCAGACTATGCTCGAATTGAAGGCCTTGACTTTGCTCCACCGATCTGTGGAAAGCTCAGCATTCTTGAGCTGAGAGCTTGTAGATTGTTTATTGGAGTGGATGATGGGCCTCCGAAGTTGGGGGTTCATTGCCTTCACTGTACCTGAAAAAGGAAAGATCATGCACTTTCTTGGGGGTGTGCCTACCTCACCGTGCTGTGTTCATGTGCTTGTAATGTGGAACTAGGAGTTGGGTTGGTAAACCCTTGCATTGTTCCACACTTAAGAACCCAGTTTTTGTAGGGGGAGGTACTGTGGACGTGACTTACGGAGACATGTCTGACCAACATGAGCTCCCCTTGGTGTGTCCTGCCCTTGATGTGCCCTAAGTATGCAATGGGGGAAAAGGGCTAGGATACACCTTAGGTGTTGTGATGGTGACTCTCAGTGTGGAGAAAGATGGCCCTTTTTTTGGGGCTCTTTCTTTTCTTTTCTTGATTATGACCTTCGAGCGGTAGTACAAAATTGAGGATCTATTTCTCGGGCTCTTGAGTGTGAGATGCAAAGATAGGGGGGCTTCAATGATTTACTAAGGAAGCTCCTACTTAGCATATACTCTTTTTGGCCCATCCTAACATGGAGAGGTGGAAAAAAATGGATGGCTACTGCTAGTGAAATGACATGTCGTTCATGTCCTCAAGGAGGACTATGCAAAATGATAGGAGTAGAGCAACACACAACATCAGCCAATCATGGCACAACTATCTATTCTCGCATTAATATAAAAAAAGAGCGGCCAAAGATTGTATTTTGTCGGTGCAAGGGGTTGCTTGAGGAGTGTCCTAAGTAATCTAATATAGCTACATGTCATTACAAAGGTGGGGTTTGGGCAGGAAGAGAATTCGCCTAAGAAGTGGGCCATGGAGTCCTCTAAACCTTTTTCTAAGAAGGTGAATGCTTCCTCAGGATTTGTGGCATTTCCATTCTAGATCTTAGGGAAGTCGTATCAGCAATGGATGTCAGGATCAAAATCTACTCCTACCCTCTAAGGATATGATAGGTAGGTCGGATCATTTTGCTTGAAGGGTAGGGAGACACAAAACAACATCCATGCATCTACATTACCATTTCAGACTCTTCTCCTCCATTTAGGTTGGGATTCATAGCCTTTTAGTGTGTAGGATACCTCCTTAACCTTATTTTCCCAATTGTCTAGAGATTTTGTTCCCCATGCGGTTGGATTCTTCTCTCTTTTACCAAGCCATTGGTTACCAAGACTTCTTCCCATGACAATGACTTCCTCTACCACTTCTGTTGATAGAAATATGCTTAGGGTTGTTGGATATCGGAAACTAAAATCAAAGGGCTGGGCGGTAGTTTTCCCACTATTCCCACATTGATAGCTCTGTGTTCTAGTTAATGGTGGGTAAATAGTCTTTATTTGGTGGGATAGGAGGGTCTGGGACTGCATGTGGTTGCACTTTTTCTCTTTTGCATGCCTATTCAAGCATTCTAACTCTTTTCTTTTTAGCCTCGGCTCTCGTTTCTGCTATGGTATCTTGTTTTTGAGGGGATTTGGGTTGTGGCGAGGGAGGTGGTGGGACCAACTCCTCATCTCATTGCGCCCCATCATGGCTTGATCCTACTTCGGCTTCATGTGGCTATTCCTCTTGGAGTCATAATGCATTCACTTCTTGTGGCGTCAAGCCCGCTCTCAACATATTTTCTCGTTAGTCTTGCCAAATCAGAGAGACTGACTCTTATTGCTTGGACTTGGGAGCACATCCCTTGCCTTATTTCATTGTGAGCTATTTCAAGCTTCCTTTTAAGCGTATCTATTGCATCCTCCTCTTTAGAGAGTGTGATGTCCAAGATTCTATTGAGGAAGGCAGGTTGATGGGCCTTTAGACTTGTCTAAGTGGCGTTTGCCCTACTTTCTGCCAGTATTCTACTTCCTTTCGTGCAAGGGCCAAATGGCTCGCTAGCTCTTTCACTTTCTTCTCACTCTTGGCCTCCCATTTCTTTGCCTTATTTTTCATTTCTTCCAAGCCTTCACTTTGCCTTTATGACAGGGCTACTATCGTCAACTCCTACCCCTTCCATTTCTGTGCCATTTCTTTTTTCTCCTTCGTTAGACACTCGATCTCTCTTTCCAATCTCTTTTGTTCTTCTTTCTCTTGTGCTCTCTTTGCGGTCTAGTGGGGTGAGCTCTTCCATGCCCTCCTAGAGCCTTCTCATCCATGTTTCGAACTGCACTTGCTGTAGGACTAGGAGCTTGTACTCCCTTTGCATTCCTACTAGCTCCCGATTCTCTTCTTCTAGTCTTTCTCACAGTATTTATCCTTATCTTCCTTTGCCTTGAGCTCTGCTTTTAGCTCCTTGATTTCTCTTTGTTGTATGGCCACTTGGCATGTCTTTTCTAGTTGGCAAGGAGTTGACATTTCTCTTTCAGCTTCTAGCTTTGCCACCACGGTTTTCTTCTCCTCCTTTGCTCTTTCCAATTGAGTGTAAAGCTCCTTGACATACTCATCATGATCAATGGGTTGTGGCTCTGTAGTGATGGTAACCTCGACTCTTTGTTGCTTGGACCCTTGCCGGGATTTGGCATCCTGCAACTGCCAATCTTTTCATTCTTGTCATTGGGATCCGTGCACTAGAGTCGAGTTTTGGGGTACATGCATTGTCCACTAAGAACTACACCCATGCCATGAGGTTGCTGGCATCAACTGTAGTTGGGGTGCCTTGTGTTACTGCAATGGTTGGGTTGGCTGGCAATATGGTGGGTGGGATCGGGTGGACACGCCTTGCCTTTTCCTTCTGGAAGGGCGGAGGCAAGTCTTCTGGCACTTGACCATTGGTCCCCTTCCTATCTTGCCTTGGTGGGCTCATTACTGCCAATTCCTCGTGTCTACATTGCTGCTCAATGGACATGTGCACAGCTTGTCCCAAGTCCTCTTCTTCCTTCCTCCTAAGCTCTTTGTCTTCTTCTTCAGCCTTCCTTCTCCTTTCCTCCTCTACCCTTTTTGATTCTTCTACTATTCTCTATGCTTCATCCTTCTCTTTTTTTATTCTCTCTTCTTTGGCTTTCTTGGACTCTCTTTGTGCTTTTAGTTGCTCTTCCTTCTCCTTCTTTGTCATTCATTCTTTAGCTTCCCTTTAATGATTTTGGAGAATTTCTTTCCTTGTTCTTTGGGGATTCCTTTGGGTTGATTGGGTCTGTTCTTCCTCACTTTGGTTTTAGTTCTTTCACTTGACGGCATTCTTGGCCTCTCTTGCCTTCTCTTGGTGCATCTTCCAACCTTCTCGTTCTCCATCCTTTCTTCTTCTAGTTCTTGTTCTCTTATCATCTTTGGAGACTGCGACGGGCTTCTAGGGCTTGGTGGTACATCTTGCTCTTGAGAGGTTGACCTATTTGGCATCTCCCCCGTGTGCTTGGGTCCTTCCACCTCCCCAATGGCATCTTTAATTAAAGTCGTTGAGTATCCCCCCGATGCCAATGAATGAGGCCTACGATGCAGGGGTTTTGCGTTCCTTTTCTATGGTTGATGCCGAGGATTCTCCTCCTGCCTACCTCACTAATAGTGCTTTAGCAGAAGCACGGATTGTCTTTCACATATACGAGTTCAAGTTCAATTCATCCACTTGGGCCTTGGTTGCCACACTTTCCAACATGGGAACAATGATTCTATGCATTATTGCATTGTATCGCATGCTAGAGAAGAGGGTATGTGCTAGCTTGGCTTGCATTTTTATCTCCCTATCTGGCACATCTTCCAAGTTGATGCCATCATCGGTGTGCATCTTGTGCTTATCCATTTGCAGCATGGAGTACTCATCTCTTTTAGGCCTTCTTTTAGGCTTGTGGAGCAATCCTAAGGATCATTTGATTAGGTCTAGACTGAGTCTCACTTCCATCTCGTTAATCTCTCCTCCTTGTCTTATCTTTACTTTTCCAACATTCCTCCTGGCATCATAAGTCCTCAGGAAATCTGAACACTTTTGGTAGTTAAACTTCTCTACATATCTGGCCAGGTTGCATTGATCCACAACTTGCTTTGCTATTGGTTCCTTGGCCACCAACTCTTCCAAGTTAGTGACACTTTGGAACTTGAGTTGGTTGTAGCTGCGGGTCTCGAAGCTAATGTCGTATCTATGGTGCTCATTGCCAATGAAAGGAAAGAGGTGTCCCTTGTCCTTGTGAGCTGCCATTCTTAGTTCCTGCATGGCAAAAAGGCTTTTCATTAGTTCGTTATTGAGGTAATTTTACATCGTGGAGTGACAAGAATGACAAGCTTCCTTAATATTGACAAAGATTTTCCTTTTATGTCATTCATACATTCCAAGAAAGCGTAAGTATATCATCATTTCTTCCTTCCTTCCACTTAATGTTTTCTTATTTCCTTTTTATTTTGATTTGGCAACATCTCTATTCCCATTGAAGGTGAAGAGCATACCATTTGCTCAAGAAGGCAAAATCACTTTTAGCAAGGTGCTCGTGAGTTGTAGCTGAGACTATGCTTTTGTTGTATGAGGTAATAAGGTGTTGTTTGCAAGCTTGTTCTATGGATATCTTGGTGGCAATTAGCTCCTTAGCTACTTATGGGGCCTTTATGGACACAAATTATGATTCTTCCTAAGAGTAAGGGAATGTACACATTTTCGTGGCCATAGGTTTATCTAAGAGACCTAAGTCTAGCCGGTCGTAGCTTTTAGCAAGTGTCATGAAGGTGACATCTAAGTGGAAAATGAAAGTGACTAAGTCATCCCTCATATTCTCAACCAAATCAGAGGCCAAATTAAGGATTGATTGATGCTCATAAAAGGGATTAAGCCTAGCGATGGTTGGGGTTTGACTAGGCTAGACAGGTATGCCGCTGCTGTCTGCGATGTTGAGGGGTCTTGCGAGTGCAGCTTTGCCTCTTGGATATTAGAGGTAGTTTTTAATGTTGTGTCTCTATTGTCAGGCATTTGAGAGGGCTTCAGGACATTAGCAGTGCTAGGTTGAGGCAGTTTAGGGACATCATGCTACGATTTTGGCTAATAGATTAGTTGAGGCTCTGTAGACTTGGTGGTCTTAGTAGCTTGAGCTGTTGGTGGTTTTGGTTTCGAATTTACCGTTTGATCTTGCATGGTCAAGCTTGAGGGTTGCTGTTGAAGGGTTCCATTGGCAGTCTTGGCTTTAGGTACCCATATCCAAGTATTTCCCTCGTAATAACCTTGCGCTTGCAATAGGATCTTAGGGATCCATCTTGCTTTGATCATTCTTTTACGCCCATAATGTCTTCTTTATCTCCTAGGTATTGAGTATGGGTTTTAAGCAATGCGAGTCATGTTTGACTACTTCAAGGTGGTGGTCTTTGATATTTAGGGACCTATTTGAACTTGGGTTCATGGGTCTTGGTTCTGCTCGTGGTTGTTCGTTGGTGTTGAGACCTAGTGGGCTGTGACAAGTCACCACCCCCCATTTTAGACTTGCTTATGGGTGTATTTATCAATGGATTTGTGGTCTTTGATAGACCTCCACTACCCTAACTGAAAGCCATCATTATGGATACATTGCCAATGGCAAGGTGGATGCGTTGCGACTTGTAATCAACATGACAATGGGTCTGTTTTTAAAATGTGCATCCTAGCAGCGATTCCTTACCCATATCTTTTGCATTTGGCAACACATAAAAGATTATGGGTATGCTCTCAAACTCAATAGAGACTATGACGTTGCACTTTCCCAAAAGTACATGTAATTGACTCCCAAAAGGACTAAACTTTGCATTTGTGGGTTCTAGCTACGGTCGACCAATTTGGGTCCAATGATCATGGGCTAGAATGTTACAATCAACTCCTTCGTCTATCAATACATCAAATGAGGTCGTGTTCTGAGCAATGACTGTTATATGTAAGTAGGCAGGTGCTATAGCTTCTTCATTCTCATCTTCTATCTCTATGAGGGCGGCAACTCAAGCATTGACAAGGGGTTCCAGCATTTGGGGTTCGTGGAGTAGATGAGTTGGAGAATAGTATCTCTTGATGTGACTACCATTGAAAAAACCTATGCCCTCACTATATAGGGTTTCCAGTTTCACATTACCTATTCGGATGATGGCACGGACTCTAAAAGGTCCTAAGCCCCTGAACTTCATCTTTTACTTATGCCCCTTTACGGAATACAGTGGTACAAGGTTGCCCTGGTCAAAGTCCCGTTGTTTGACATGCTTGTCAAATCAACTTTTCCTTCATGCCTTCTTGCAAATCAATGCATGTGTTGCTAGAAGTCGTGTCTCGGATAAGTGCTTCAACTCAACCAGACAATCCATCTATGCTTCCCCTCCTTCCCATCTCTCTTAGATGGCTACCCTTAGACTAGGAATGAAAAATTCTATGGTAGGATAGCTTCTGTGCCATAGGTTAGTTTGCCAGAAAGGGGTATGTCATCCCACAACCATTTTACAGGCTATATGATAGGCCCATAGTGCTACCATCAATTTGTTGTCCCAGTCGTTGTTGTGCAAGGCACAACCTTAGCACATTCACTAGAATTTTATTTGTGGATTCTGCTTGACTGTTTGCCTGAGGATAGTAGGGTGAGGACTTTTGATGTATGATTAGAAAGGTGGACAAGAGGTGGGTCACTTCATTGATGAAGTGCGTGCCTTGGTCACTAACCAGCTCGATGGGATAGCCGAATCGTGAGATCACTTGTTCCTAAAGAAACTTGGCTATGGTTATAGCATCATTCTTTCTAGTAGCTCGAGCTTTGGCCCACTTTGTAAGGTAATCTGTGGCAACTATGATATATCTGGCTTGTGAGTCTTGTGCTACTAAATTAATGGGCCCAATGAAGTCCATTCTCCATTTTTCACATGGTTGTCTTGTAATGACATGGGTTAGCTCCATTTTGTCCTTCTGAACATGTACCTTGGTCCGTTGGCACTCATCATAATGCTTCACAAATCTTGTTGCATCACGAAAAATGGTGGGCCACCATAGTTGAGACTGCAGCACCTTGTGGGGTATCGTGTCTCTACTAAAATGTCCTCCCACAATTCCGTCATGTGCCTCTGTGAGAGCACATCATGCATCTCATGCTCGCACACGCATCCACGCAACAAGCCATCTTACCCAAGCCTATAGAGTTGACCAGCTATGAGTTGATATGGTTGTATCTTGACGATGAGATGCCTAAGTGGAGCCTTCTCAATAGGTCTCTCAGGTAGTCTGTGTTCCAGCACTTGGACTATGTTGTCTGCCCAGCAGGGTGTGAAATCAGCTCTAAATATTTCTCTCTCGCTAGACAAGTTAAAGAGGTATGCATCAGGAAAGTTGTCCATTATATCTTGTCTAGTGGCTCCTCCAGTGGGTATGTGGGACATGTGGCTTAGCCATGTAGTGTTGTTTCCCTTTGGGTACCACCACCAGTGAGAAGTCAAATTCAAGAAGTTGAAGCAACCATTGAGCAATGCACCCTATATCAAGCATGGTTGATTCACTAGATAGAGCAAAGAGTGATGATCCACAAAGAAAGTGAAGGGTGTGGCCAAGAGATAATGTCAGATTTTCTTCATAGCAAATACCATGGCTAGTCCTTCCCTTTCTGTGGTGGAGTAGTTCATCTCTGTATCCGTGAGTTGTCTACTAGAAAAGCTCATAGGATAATCTAAGTTGTATTCACCAGGCTGGCACAACACCCCATGGTAAAATTTGAAGCATCAATATGCACATGGAAGGGTATGGTCCAATCTGGGGCTCTTAAGATAGCTGATGTTGTTAGAGCCTTTTCAACTCCTTGTATGCGCATTGGCATTCTTCGGTCCACTCAAATACTATGAGTAGTTTGTAAAGAGGTCTAGCAATTGATGCATAGTTTAGCACAAACTGTGGGTAATATCCTGTATGGCCTAAAAAGCACTGAACTCCCCTATAATTAGTTGTGGGGGTGGAAGTTCAATAATTACCCTGACTTTCGAGAAGTCTATGTCAATGTCGTTCTTAGCATCATGCATATCTATCCTTCACTAAATGGACAAAGAAAGACTTTAGTGACTCAAAATAATGCAATTGAATTTCGCATTTTTGATGGAGTGATTTGAATGTGCAAAACAATTCAATATACAAATGAAACACCAAATAAGCATGGTGATTGTAAGGTAACATCTCCTTGCATATGCAAGCTACTATTCATTCGTGCATGCTAACTAACAATCATACCATTGCTAGATAATTAATTCCAAATGCGTATCAATAATCTAAATGGTAGTTAACGATTGCTATACATACTAGTTAATAGTCCACCACATGTATGCTAGTTAATAGGCTAATGTGTACTACTAGATAGTATAATGTATATTTATTAACAATCAAGACTTATAGAAATGTATGTTAACTAGCATACATATGATTGTGGTGAATGCTAACTAGAATACATATGATTGTAGTGATTGTTAACTAGCATACAATTGATTATGGTAATTGATAAATTAGTATATAGGAGATTGGTGATTGCTAAGTAGCACACATGATTGTTAACTAATGGATAGTGCACTAGTAAACACATGTATTCTCTTCAACACTTATATGAATGCATATTAAGTAGCAATTATATGATTATGGTTATTGCTAGTAGCTAGCATACAACCGGTTTTGCTCACTCCTATATAATGTATATGAGACTTTGGTGATGATAACTAGCATATAGGTATGTCAATTAGTAGACACTATGCTAGCAAATACATGCATGCTAGTGAATAATTTTTATGAATGCATACTAATTGGCATACAAATGATTGTGGTGAGTGCTACCTAGCATATAGTTCTTTATGGTGATTGCTAGATAGCATACAAGAGACTGGTGATTGCGAGCTAGCACACATGAATATTATTAACTAGTAGATAACATGCTAGAAAACACTTTTATGCTAGTCACACTTATATGAATAATGTGAATTAGCATATATATGGTTATGGTTATTACTAGTTGGCATGTAATTGATTATGGTGATTGCTAACTAGCATACATGATTGTTAACTAGCATAGTACTTTTATGAGTGCTAGATAGCACATGATTGTTAACTAGCAGAGTACTTATGAGTGCTAAGTAGCACATGATTGTTAACTGATAGAGTACTTATGGGTGCTAAGTAGCAAAGAGGACTGCAAACTAGCAGACTCCTAACTAGCATACATGACTAAACTAGTTTTCTAGTTAACAATTGTTTATGGTAGTTAGCAATGACAAAAACCATCTGTATGCTAATTAGCAATCATCATAATCAATTGTATTATGCACGTTACCAATTATTACTACAATCACATGTATGGTTCTTAACACTAACCTATATGCTAGTTAACAATAACATATATGCTAGCTACTTCATAGGCATATGCTAGTCAATACTAACTTGAATGCTAGTGAATAATCTCACCCATGCATGCATACCTTCTTAATAGAAATCTAGATGGTAGCTAACCTATAAGTGTATGCTAGTTTTAGTAGCCACCTACGAGCTAGCAAACTCATACATATGCTAGCCAATACTAATATGAATGCATTAACCTAATATGCTAGATAAACATTTATACATATGTTTTCTAATGCACTAGAAGTGCCCCACTTCGTTTTTCAAAATATTTTGTGCCATACTCCATCTCTAGGAAGTTGTTATCCACCACTGTCATAACTCATAAAATGCTTGGATTGCCATTATCTAAAGGAGAATTATAATTGTGATTTATTTGGTATCCAAACCAAATATTCATGCTCAACCAAGGCAGATTGCTTGCTTGTGCAACTTGATATCTTCAACTTTTGGATTCTCCCTATCAGACATTGACTCTTCCCTACTCTGCATGCCGATGCTTTGTTCGTGTGCACTATATGCTATCCTTTTGTGGGTATTCTTCATGAGTAAATTGTTCATGAAAGGTAGTAGGACTTCTCTGACATATTGGATTTGGACATTGCTAGACAACTGCAAGGATAGAGATAGGACCTATCTTCTTGTATGCATTTAATAACTCCCCACTACTTGAAGCTTCTCCTTAATAGATGGAAGCAAATATATGATATCTTCAAGGATTTTCTCCCTTGTGATGTTGCCCGAAACCTTGTAAATGAATATCTTCAAGGCTAGATTGTACATCATGCCTCCACAACCAATGTGATTCAATATCTCTTCATATCCTTGGTTGACCAAGTGTTGTATGAATATCTCGTGTACATCAACATTGTGGAAGTGGCCAATAAAGTCTTCTTTTTCCATCTTTGCAATTCTTTAAGATACTCCTCTCTCCTCTAAGGGGCTAATCATATGTAGAAAATCAAGAAGGAAGGGGAATGAAGGATGCTTGTTCCGGATTGCTCCAAGATCGAAGGGAGGATGAGAGGAAATGTCCAGTGCTATTGGGGAATCGATGAGGGGTCCCTTGGCTGCTTGAAACCATTTCATAAAAATACGCAACATGCAAATAAGCGGTATGCTTAATTTTTAGAAACAAAATCTAATTGTTTTGATATTTGATGACTTTAATGATGTGCGCATGGAAAGAAATTTTTTATAAATCATGTTTGAAGTATGTTTGAGGGATATACATGAAAACACATAACTCATAGTCGTACATAGTTGTGATTAATAATGTAAAACCTGAGATGCGTCTTAAATGAAGAAAAATGAGGATTTATTCCATTTTTTCAAGTTGGAAAATGAAGTTCATGTGATAGAAAACTTGATAAAAACTAGTGTTCAATCAATAAGATCGGTCAAGATAAATAAATTAAAAAATATCACATTTTTATGAATAAATAAATGAGGAGAAATAGAAAAAATAAGGGAAATTTTAGTTTTTATGCCTAAAAATTTAGAAAAAAATGCATTTTATGTCTGTGAATGTATGACAAGACTCGAGCATGAGGATTAAGCCTCAATCCTCAGTCAAGCCTTTTTCTATGTTAGAGTATGTTTTAATTGATTTTTACATGAAAAATTACATAAAAATGAATGTTATACCTACCCAACGAATGCAAAAACTAAATGGTAGGAGGGGAGAGGGATTGTGAAGGTGAGTGGTTGTTGAAAATATTTTAAATTTTGATTCATTTGATTATGCATAGCATATAGTCCGATCATCGTGTAAATTTAAGAGAGACTAGTAGCACGAGGAAACTCGATGGTGCTAGTCTCTAGCAATGCCACAATTATGAGTATCTTGGAAATTATTCAAGGATCAGTTTTGCACCTCACGTGGCTGGTTTTTTTATCATAAAATGCTTGAGCACAAGGTGTGTCATGCACAATTGCATTATGCATATCACATGGTAGCTCCTGGATGCATAGCAATTGATTGCTAAGCATATGACCTACATGGAGTTGTGAGGAAACCTACGCTATCGGCTAGACGATCAAATATTTGGGAGCTATCAATCAAGTGAGAAAACAAAAAATCTCCTAGAACATTTGAAATATATAAGAGCGAAGTGTGTTCATATGTGATTTTAAATGTTATATATGAGAGTTGCAGTGGGGCCATGGCATTCAGCCAGAGGGGTGTCTCCTTTATGTTTGTATTATGTTGGTGTACTACACCAATATGTGTGGGATCTCCCTTTGAGGAGTAAGGAAGGGCAATCGTTGGACTACATTCCACTACAAACGTAGTATCTATAGTAGCGATTAGGGCAATGTGTCCCTTGGACACTCCTAGCCATGAGGCCATGTGGGGTTGTCTTGTGAGTGCTAGAGAGACTCAGCTAGTGTCTATAGCCAGTGTTGGGCCCGTTTTAGGTCTTGAAAGAGATCTCTATTGACAATGTCTTAAATCTCACCTTGGTTGCAGAATGGGTTAGAGCATCCAAGCAAAAAATGATCTTCATGAACTAGATGTGAAAAAAGTGTTTTGATAAGGTAAGTTGGGAACATTTTAGGAAAATCATGCAAAAGATGGGATTTCATTGTAAATTTGATGACTTTGCTTCTATGCTTGGGAATGATACAGATGCATTCATGTTTATAAATGGCTCTCTAATGGAAACTATGGTGGTTTAAAAGGGTGTGAGACAAGGATGCCGACTCAGCACACTTCTCTTTGTAGCTACAACATATCCTTTGTTTTATCTCATTGGATTACTTGGCACAAAATGGAGCAATCCAAGGCATCAAATACAAGAATAACCAACTAGTTAGGGAGGGTTTTGCATATGATCTCTTCATGGTTGTCAAGGCTAAACAAAACAACTTGGATATGGCCGTTGTTGAAGGGGTTTTTGTCGAAAGATCGAATCCACAGGGGATCAAAAGTAGAAGGAAGTAGAGATAGGAGATGGAAGAGAAGATAGAGAATACCCAAGTGGTAAACACTACAAAGATAAAGCAAAATGAATTGAATCAATATGTATTGAAAGAACCTGGAATCTTTGCACTACTCAAAAGTAATCTCTAGGCATTAAACCTCCTAGAGCTTCTTCGTGGAATAAAACGTGCATCAAAATTATAGATCCTTCCCAAATCTAATGGCTCCATTGGCTCCAAAAGGGAGGTAAAATGCTAGGACACCTGGTCATGGATCTCCTAGATCACTCTTTCTTCTTCTTTCCATTCAATCTGTATTTTTTAACTTGTTTACAATGATCGCAACGTGCGCGATTTTGTTGATCTGTCCCCCTTGTGAAATCCCCATAATTGGCTGAAAAAGAAACTAGCTTTTTGCATGCCATCCTAATCTAGAAGCTTTTTCTAACTTTTTTAGATTTTTACAATAAATAATATAAAAAATATGCTAAAATTATTCCAAAATCTAGTATTTTTGGATAATCCATGCAACTCACACTAGTACTAATGGCTCAAATCACATTGACTCTCTAGATCGATAAAGAAGTTGAATGATGATGCATTCCATACTTTTTCACACTGTGTCCTCATAACATCATGACATCCACCCCCTTTGAACCTGCACATCCCCCAGTATGTACCAAAATCCTATTTGTCACCAAATTCTGAGTTCTCCTCAACCTCTGCAACCATATTCTTTGCTTCTTCATCATCCATATCTTCCTAGCTAGCCCTTGTATCATGACCATTAATTTCTTCCAATTCGGGC
The DNA here is from genome assembly GCF_053477565.2 of Lygodium microphyllum. Taxonomy (NCBI): domain Eukaryota; kingdom Viridiplantae; phylum Streptophyta; class Polypodiopsida; order Schizaeales; family Lygodiaceae; genus Lygodium; species Lygodium microphyllum. Next base: position 108,390,503 of record NC_141148.1, read on the forward strand.
AACTCATAGGCAGGAGATTCCCACCTTTTGAATAATTTGATTCTTTTCCCTGCTATCGAAAGTTTGATGGATATCCCATCCAGCTCACTTAATGCATAAGTATCATTATCAAACACTTGTCTTACCATATAGGGTCCAAACCATCTTTTGGAAACTTTACGCATGGCAATATGCTAGTTGTCTAAACTGCTATCATAAACCAATACCCAATCCCCATCTTGTATGGTTCTTGGTCTCAATCTATGTCTTTTGTCAAACTGTTTCTTATTCTGTATCCTTGCTGCCCTTAACTTTGCAATTGCTGCCTCTATGTCTTCTGACTTTCTTTCCAACTGTCTAATGCGTAAGGCCAACAACTCCTCTCGATTCAACTCCTCCTCCCAAGGTAACACACTCCATGTGACTGTCATCTCTTCTATAGGCATGATAGGTTTTTGACCATACATCAATTTTGTAGGCATATATTCTGTAACAGTACTATGAATTGTTCTATCGGCCCACAAAGCATAAGGGAGCAATCGTGGCCACTCTTTTACCTTCTCTCCACATGCTTTTGCCAATGCCTTCACAATAGGTGGATGATCTCTTTCACTTTTTCCATTTCCTTTAGGGTTATAGGCTGAAGTTAAAGGAACCTTTATCCCCAACCGTGCAAAGAAATCATGAGCTTCATCTGCATCCAACTCACCCCTATCTGCTGTAATTTTTTCCACACAACCATACCGACAAAAGATCTCTTTTAAGAGAAAAGCACACACAAAATTTGTTGTCTTAGTACGTAAAGCTTTCCCTTCCACTTGATTAGTCAAGTCTTCACATGAGCAAGCACAATATACCTCATTTACCAAAGACATGTAGGCATTGTGACCAAATCCACCACCCACTTAAAATGAAGAGACAATGGATATGTGGGTTGCAATCCATCCCGATGCCTCACTGATGAATACATTTGACATGTCATACATGTTTCCACAAAGTGAGCAACATCCTTATACATACCGTGCCACCAATATCTTTCTTTGATCTTTGTAAAAGTACCCCAAACACCTCTATGACCAGCCCACAAGCTTTCATGAAATTCTTGCATTGCTTTTACTTGTGAAGCTCTGTCACCCAAAACTCGCAATGGTATACCTTGTTTCTTTTTAGCATTTTTCCATAAGTATCCATCTTTTTAAAAAAACCCATACACTTTCCTCTTATTTTTCTTAATATCCTCATCTGACCATTCATCTCTCTTTGTTAATGTACTGAGGTATGGACCAATTCTCAACCACTCTCCTGCATATTTGTCTTCCAGAAACACTCCTACACGTGATACAAAACATTTAAAGTGTCTCCTCTTTGTTTTCCAAGCTTCTGTTAATGCTGTAGCAACACCTTGCATTGCTAAATTCACTCTTGCAACATCATTTTCAGCCATAAGAAAGTCATCTTCTTCCTCCTCATCTATCATCCGATCTTCATTCTCATAACATGCTCAAGATAACATGTCTGCCACTAGGTTATCTCTTCCTGCAATATGCTAAAATTCAAGGTTCAAAGATTTGATGTATGCAATCCATTGGAGCATAGCAATGTCTGGAGTAGCACAACTAGTAATCATACCCAATACCAATAAACAATCGGTCTCAATGACTACATGAGCACCCACAAAATACTCCTTATCAGATTTAAGGGTTATCACAATTCCCGATAATTCTCTTTTAACCTGTGGATATCTTCTATGTCGTTCAGTCAATACTTTAGCACCAAACCAATTGCATATCTTTGCCTTTCCTCATCATCTTGCCCAATTGCCCATCCAATCCCGTTTGGGCTTGTATCAACAATAATAATGATAGGCTTTCTGACATATGATTTTTTATGCCAAGAAGCGCTTAAAAATACCAAAAATTTCAAATTTCAAGGAAAAAATAGACCGTCGAAGGCGGTGGTGAAAATTAGTACGAATTTAAGCGGCAATGCCCAAAAATGCTTTAAAAATCCACTAGATGACATTTGATGAATTTTCATAATTATTTGGCATGTCAAACGGGATGCTGGGAGATGACGGGCAGTGGAGGACTTCAAGACGGATGCCCAAGATTTTTCAGACTGCAATTTGGACACCGGATGCGGAAGAGGGAGTGCTCGGGAGGCCAAGGATCAAAGGCAAGTGGGAAGGGACTTAATACATCCAAAAGTTATGACTCTTGGGGGCTCCCTTTAGGGAGCCCCACAAAAAAAAAAAAAGATTTTGTGGGGGGGGGATGCCGTTTTTTTCACGCCGTGTAGATGAAGGCACCTTCTTCCTAATCATTGAGAGAGGCTATGGGGGCTACAAGCAATCCCCCAACCGACTAGATGCATGATCTACACTTGATCTTTGCTCCCCATTGCTCTAGACCGCACGTCAAATGGCTGCCCAATTGTGGAGATCAGATTTCGTTCTTTCTCTCTCCTCCCTCTCTCTCCTGCAAGGGGCAGTTCGTGCGTGTGAAGAAGAATGAAGCCTGGTTGGTGAATGCTTGTCTAGCGCAGTACCAGATCGCTTCCAAACCAAAGGTGGGCTGAAAATGGCAGTGTGGAGGCAGAATGAGCATCAAATGGGCCTGGTTAGCACACCCACAACAAGTTTCAAAACCCAAAATAATAAAAAATACACGGTAATGGCATTTTTACAAATAAAATGGTTCTTTTTTTCGCATTTGATGGGGTTAATAATATTCTTATGGACTGAAAATTGATGGACATGTTTTTTGCTACTAGTTTTAGTATTTTCTAATTAAAAAATAAAAAAATATACACTTACAGTGTGGAAAATAAATGGAAAAAACCTGAAAAGCATGGTTTTTAGAGGAAAATTAGGGTTTTTGGGCTTTAAATGGGAAAAACATGAAACAAAACACCAATAAAATCTACATGGTGGCTCTCCAAGGAACCAAGAGCCAGAGCTTTGAAATAATGCTAATTTTTTTTAATTTTTATTGATTTAAAAAAATCTTTTTAAAAGGGAAAAAAATAGGGAACGGATGAGAAAAATTATGGAAAATTATGGATGTGTCTGTGAGTGTATAATGAGAATAAAACATGAGAGTTTGCCTCAAGTTATTCCCATTTATATGTTTTTGTGAGTATTTGCTCCTTATTTTGTGCGAAATACACATGAAATCACCCCTTTACCCATGCAACGAGGCAAAACCTTAAATGGTAGGGGAGGAGGGAAGCTTTAGTCCTGAAATATAATATAAAATATGATGTATTTGTTGCATTATTCATATAGGATGACGTTAAGTTAAATAAAGGAAAATACATCACGAGTGTAAGGCTCGGTATCTTCTCTCATCGCAGCAATTATGCATTAGTGTTAGGAAAAATGAAAAGAATGGATTTGCACAATGCACGAGGCTTTTTTTCAATTGCTTGAGAACTTAATCATATACACATTTGCATCAAGCATCGTTAAATGGTATCAATTACAAGCTCTTGGATGCATAACACTTGGTTTCTTTAGGCCTTGACCCACGTAGAGAAAGTGAGCAACCCGGCTGTAGGTCTAGACAGTGGGTCCAAGGGGATGGATAAGTGAGGATAAGTGCATTCCTCGAACAATAAATATATTGGCACTAGGAGAGGAGCTTTTTTTGAATGTGTCTATATGTGGAAGTAGTGCATCGAGGGGCAAATCCCTAAGATGTAGGAGAGCTGCAGTAGGGCCACGGCAATCAGCCGGTGGGGTGCCCTTGTGTCTGTGATATGTGGCATTTATTACTGATATATGTATAATCCCCCTTTGAGGAGATGGGAAAGGGAACATTCATTGGATTACAGACTATAAACACGCAATGATAAGTATTTAGGATAGTGTATCCCTCGATAAACGCTCTTGGCCCGCGAGGCCATTGTTGTACTGTTGTGCATCCGAGATGTGGAATCCACCAAAAAGTTGTGTGTGTGACATTTGTTACTTTGTAAATACTTAGTTGTTGTGTTTGTATTTTTGTTCTGCATGGGTAGTATAGTAGAGAGAGGGGTCTTTTGCTACCTTTCCTTTCAGCTGGGGTTGCACCTGATAGATTCTCCTTCAACAATGGTGGGCATAATGGGATGCTTTCAGTTTATGTTGAGCAGGGTCAAGGCGAGAACACATTACAACTTTACAGACAGAAGCAAGAAGAGGGCCTTTTCCCAAGCCAGCTGACTTTTGTGATAGCTCTTCAAGCCTGCAATGCTCTTGCTGAAGATGGAGATGCTCTGGAGGGCAAACTAACAAACACAGTGCTTCTAGACATTGGGCAGGCAGTACATGTTGATGCCCAGTGGAAGTGCTTTCATCAAAATGTTTTTATTTGCAATACACTTGTAAGCTTCTATGGAAGTGTGGAAGCATTATGGAAGCAGAAAATTTGTTTGACGGAATGTCTGCTCGAAACAGCTTGTCATAGGAGTACAATGCTTTCAACCTATATAGAGCAGGCCTAGATGACAGAGGAACTTTCTGCATGGAAGCTTCTGGTTGGGGATGTTTTCAGAGCTCCACCACATGCTGAGCTGCTGAGTATCATGGTTGGGGATGGGGTTCAGATTACTGGAATGGCAGTTGTAACGATCCTCTTTGCAGCATTTGGATTTATGTCTCCTGCTTCAAGAGGAATGCTTCTTTCTAGGATGATTATGCTGTATTTGATTCTTGGAATAGCTGCAGGGTATGTTGCAGTGCGGTTGTGGAGGACTATGAAAGGAGATACATCTGGCTGGAGATCAATAGCATGACGCGTGGTTTGCTTTTTTTGACTGGGATTGCTTTTGGGATTTTCATGGCTTTAAACTTTCTTCTGTGGGCTAATAAGAGCACGAGTGCTATTTCCATCTCTCTTTTCTTCAGGCTTCTGGCCCTTTGGTTTTGCATCTTAGTCCCTTTGACCTTACAGGGAGGCTTTATTGGCACAAGAGCAGAGCATATTCAGTAGCCCGTACGCACTAATCAGATTCCAAGGGAAATCCTGAAACAGAATCTCTGTGGTACTCACATACATGCATCTATGCGTGGAGGATTGGCGGTGGTGATTGGCAGCCGGAGAAGTGGTTTGGCAACATACAATATTTGATTAACTTATGCATCATTGGGGCATTCGGTTGTGTGCTTCTTATCCTTCTGGTGAAACTTCATAGTGACCACAAATTGCCTGGCCTTTGCAGCTTGGCAGCCAAGCTTTTGGCAATGTGGAAAACAATTGGGCCACTTTTTTGGGGCGTGTGGGGAAGAAAAAAACAGGGAATGGAAACAGGGCCTCGAGGAGCTATTGTGGAAGGAACAGGCGATTGTGAAGAAAAGCATCTTGGAGAGGCTTTAAACAGATCGAGAGGCTTTTGGCAAAGGCTATTGTGAAAGAAAGCTTCTTATTGAATAAGAAAAAGCAACGAACAAAAGGAGACGGTGGAGGAGAGTGTGTCAGACGGGCAATCGAGGAGCAAGTTGAAGGGCTTGTCAAGCTTGTTGATGAGAGACGCATGGGAGGCCTATTCAAAGCTTTGGAGCTCCATTCCTAAGTTCAAAGGCTGATTGCTTGTACTCTTTCTTGCGAATAAGCAAATGAGGCCCAAGTTGATATAACAGAAGGGTTGCAGAAGCATGTCACCATCTTATACTGCCCAGATTGCAGCAGTTACCTCCAACCGCCTCAAATGTGAATTAAGTCACAATTGGAATCAAAGGAGTTGCTCACATTTTGTATTAAATGACTGAAGAATCTGAACAAAGTAAGGCTTGTTGATGCTGGGTTTATATGGACAGAATCACGACACCGTCCATATTTTAGAAATGTACAAAAATGAAACAGAACTAAAAGTAAATTTGGGCAAATCCTATCTCACTAGTGTAATGGAGGAGGACTTGATAAACTTAGGATGGAAAGGGAAGTTGGCAATGAGAGGAAACATCCTTAGCCATTTGGGCTTTTCCATTGGACTAGGAGTTACTAAAGCAAGTAGGACTAAGACAATAGTCTTGGAGAAAATTAGAAAGAACATAAGGAATTGGTGCAACGTAGTGCATCCATTGTTAGAAATGCTAGATGAGTTGCTTTTGAGGAGAATCAAGGCTTTTGCATTAGGGCATTAGTAGTTGGTAGGATATCAACACATAGGCTACAAAGTCTATTAGAATCATAGGAGCCTCAAGGATTCTGGTAAAATTCCCCATAGCATAGCTAATGATCTAGCTAGTTCTCCCATTGAAGGCAATGATAATGTATTTTGGTCATGCACAAATGTTGGGAAGAAAAGGAAAGACCCATGAAAAATAGGAGGTGCATAGTGTCTCCCATCTAAGGCAATGATAATGTATTTTGATGATGTGCCTTTATGCTGCCACTGGCATCAATGTTGGGAAGAAAAGGAAAGAACCATGAAAAATAGGGGGTGCATAGTGTCTCTCATTGGATCTTAACCAAGGGGCAAGTAGTCTACTATAGAGGAAAAAAGAAGGTATGATCTATCAACTTCATGGAGGGTGTCATGGGAACTTGTGTGAACTTATATTAACAAAAAATTTGGGACTTAGAGTCAAAGTCAAATTGCAAACAAGATGATTAAGGACATGATTGCCACAACAATGATGGAAAGGAGAGTAAGGAGTGCTCAAAAGTTGGAGATAAATGAGGTAAACATGATATGATGCATTGTAATTATTGAGAAGCTATTTAAAAAGATTGTAAAATTGGTGTAGTCATTAGACCCTTCTTCAATGCTTCATATGAAGCTTGGCCCTCATTCGTCCATTCTAAGATCACAAACACCTTCTAGAGTGGTTGCACTTTTCAACACAAAGTGGTAGTGATATTTGTCATGTCCAAGGAAACAATAAATGCCTTTATGTTTAGTAGGTCGTGGGAGATCCATTACCACCCTAATTTTAGTGCTATCCATTGCAATGTCATTCCTAGATATACTAAATGGCCCAAAATGATACTATGCCTAACCAAAATTGGCACTTCAAGGGATTCAAGGAGAGTTGGTACTATTGGCACCTTTCAAAGACTAATTGAAGTTTCGCAAGGTGCTCTTCCCAAACTAGAGTGGATACAAAGGTCAAGGAACCTTGGAGCCATTGTCTAAACATATCTTAAAAATAGTGCATATGAGGCGAAGATCTCTAGGTGCTTAAATTCCCATTGAGATGGAAGGTGATGATTGGAGCCTTCTTCTAAGTTGATAAGCTCAAAAGAAGGGGTATTTTTTATGGAACATGTAGTTGGGGGAATGAAGAATCAACATATCACATGTTTTAGGATGGATGTAGTGCATCTTTAGTTGTTGTCAAGTGCTAGAAAATTTAGGATTAAATAGTAGTGAAGGAGAAAAGAATCATATTTGCTATTTTTGACCAATGGGTGTGTTGGTTCCCTTCACCATAGGATAAAACCTAATCGAGAATAAAGTAAATAGAGAACAAATTTCATGAGAGAAGATAATACCAAGAACTTGCACGGCATAAGATTGGGTACAATCTCCCCCCATGCATGTATTTATAATACTAGAGTAAGATTTTGTGCCTTAAATACATTGAAAGCATCCTTTTTGTGTTCCTTGCTTTTCCTCACTTTACAAGATACACTTTTTGTGCAAATAAATCAAAACACACTCTATTCTATAAGGTTTATAAAAATAGTATTTTGCCCTCTCTCAAGATGAAAGGCTGAAGTGTGCACTTCATTCACCAGTGTACAATGTATTTAGAAAGAAACTTTGCGATGTCATGCTTTTAGCAAGCTAGAAAAAATACACTTTCATGTAGGTATAGTGGATTCTATACATTTGTATCTCATATGTATAGGTTGATGCATTTCAATCATATCAACATGTCTAAAAGGCATGGTAACATATAATTTTCATTGATAATATACAAATCTATTCAAATAAGAGTAACTATCAAACACAGTGTTGTTACTATTTTGCAACTTTTGCCAAATAAAAGAGAAATCTACATCAGTAACATACATAGGAATCATATCAAAAGTTTAAATTTCTATATTAGAAATATGATTTAAATACATACTTTTGATTTTGTTAAATCCAAGAAAATGATGTGATAAAACACTTTCATGTGTCCTACTACTTAATGCATTTGCAACAACATTGAACCAACTTAGTTGGTATTGGATCATAAAGTGAAAATTTTGAATGAAGGAGGCCTAGGTTAGAAATTAAAGATTGGTTCAATAAATGTTTTATAGCAAGCTAATTAGTCTTGATAAGAACTTCATATCCCATTAGATAATGTTTTTAAATATCTAAAGCATGAACTATAACTAATAAATCTTTATCATACATAATGTAAATTTTCTCTCAAGGTTTTGGCTTACAACTTTCATAGGCAATAGGATGATCATTCTACATTAGAAAGACTAAGAAAATTCATGCAATTGAAGAAGAGATGCATGGGTTAAAAGGTATTTCAAAGTGTTAAAAGATTTTTGTTAACTAAGGCCCCAAGGAAAAACAACATTCTTGCACAACATGGTCAAAGGCAAAGCAATCAAAGAAAAAATTCTAACAAATTTTCTATAAAATCCAACTAAACCTAGGAAAGATCAAACTTTACTACACACTCGTAGGATTAGGCAAATCTTTAATAATCTAAATTTTCTTAGGATCAGTAGTGATACCCTCAAAAGAAATTATACGATCCAAGTATTCAATTTGATGTTGGAAAAATAAACTTTTATCATAATTAGTATGCAAGTGATTTTTGTGTAATAAATCAAAGACAATGCGAAGATGTTTCTTATGTTCCTTTTTTATTTCCTAAAGAAAAGTATATTACCAAAGAAAATAATAACAAAACCTTGATAATCCAAAAATTTTCCATTAATCATTCAGGAAAATGTAATTGGTGCATTAGTAAGACCAAAATGCATAACAATAAATTCATAGTGGACCAGATTGTGTTCCAAACGCACTCTTAAATACATAAGCTAAATCCATATGAATTTAGTGATATCTTGATTTAAGATCCATGTTGCTAAAATGTTTAGCTTCTTTAGATTTATCAAGCAGATCATCAACTCTAGGAGTCGAATATCGATTTTTAATAGTGCTTTTATTTAAAGATCTACAATTGATACACATTTTGTAAGTTTTGTTCTTCTTTTCAACTAGTAAAATAGGTGTACCAAAATGAGAAGAACTAGGATAAATTAAACATTTTTATAGTAATTTAGTCATTTTTCTTTGAATTTCTTTTTGATGCAAAGGATTGTGCCTATATGGAGCTTCGTGTAGTGGAGTGATACCATGAAACAATTCAATTTTGCGATCTAATTCTCCTCGTGATGGTCGTAACTCAAGTGGGTAATGATATGAAAAACAATGTTTATATGAATCTAGAAACTTTTATGTGTGGGCAATAATGCGGAAGAGTAAGACTTTCAAGTTTAGTCACAAAAATCTTGCATGTTTTGTATTATTTCCTAAGTGCTTGTGTTTGCTTGTGTATGACTAATTAGTGGAAATAATTCAATCTCTAGATCACTAGTCAAAGTAATAAATTGACCTTGGAATTCAAACATTATCATGTGTGTATATTAAATCAATTTTAGGAGTAAATTGGTGTCCGAAAGGCATACTAATAAGAATATTTGACGATTGAAGAGCTGAGACTAAAAAAACACATGTTTCTTTATATTTTCTCATAGAAATTTCTAATCCATTCATTTCTTTTATATTGTTGTATCTAATTTCTTAAAAGGAAGATTTAACCTTGTACAATGGACTACTTTCTAGTTTTTATATTTTAACTAATTTTTTTGAAATAAAATCATGAGAACTTTCATCATCATGCAAAATAGTCATATCCCAATTATGCATAGAGCATTTCATCTTCAATAAAGCATTGTTAACCCCAATGTAAGATAGAGAAAAAGGAAGCAAAAGAAAATTAGAAACTGCGGAGCAAAGTAGAAAAAGGGGCAGCTTGATGGAAGGATAAGAGGAGAAAATGCCTAAAGCACGAGGGAAATCTTGAGAGTTGAGGCAAAGGCAAATGCACATTTTAAAATATAAAGGTGCCCTCGAATTTTTGTAAAAGAGTGCCAGGCTCCCTCCTGTGCAAGTTGTAAAGAGTAAAAGGGCGTAGGTGAAGGCATAATGTAAATAGAAGGGAATTGGAAAAGAAGACCTTGGCAAGATGACCGATCATGCAATAAAAGGAAATGGGTGCCCAAAGAGATGAGGATATGTATAAAAGCTAAAAAGTGAATAGAGAAGCTCATTCTTGGTATGTGGCAAAAGTGGATCTCCTCTTCTTCTTCTTCTCTTCTTTTTCTTGCTTCCTTGTGCTTGTGCTTGAGGGAGGGAGTGTGAAAGTGTGAGGGACTGAGTGTGTGAGTGTGTGAGGGTAAGTGTGCTTCTTTTGTCTCGCACATGTGACTATGGAGCATGGAGCTTGAAAATGGAGGATTGAGGTTTCTAGAGCTTGCATCTCAAATCGTAGAGCTACCGGTGTGCTTGAGAGAGAAGGGTACTCGATCGGGTATTGAGGTAAGCTCATTACACTCGTAGGCTTGAGAGCACACACGGCTATGTGAGAGGTGGCCATTGGCATTTGGCTTGAAACACTTGAGCAATGAGGGGTCCGTGGGTCTTGGCAATCGAGCGAAGGTTCCCACATTTTGGTTCTGTTTTGCTAGGACAAATGGATTCGAGCCTTGAGTGCTTGTGTGCTTTTAATTGAGCATAGGAGGGTTTTCCCCAAACTAGTGCCTTGAGGTAGATAGGTAGGAGGAAAGGGCGTTTAATCTTCATTGTTGCAAGTAAGTGTTTTGGATTTTTGAAGTTTGGGTAAGTTGTTGGATTAGCATTAGTATTTGCTTGTGATTTATAGGCATTTGTAGGCATTTAGATAGGAAAATTAGGGGAAGGGAAAGAAAACCACAATAGTGTTTTGTGTAACAGTAGGCCTAAATCAAAGTAAAATGAGATTGAAATTCGGCAAAGAAGAGGAAAAGGCATCCAAGGAGTGTTGGAGAGGGGGTCTAAAACCCTGAGAAAGGGTGAATAGAGCTCATTTGTAGTTTCAGGGCTTTGAGAGAGAGAGAGAGAGAGAGAGAGAGAGAGAGAGAGAGAGAGAGAGAGAGAGAGAGAGAGAGAGAGAGAGAGAGAGAGAGAGAGAGATGGAGCTCTAGGGAAAGCACATCAATTCCGATGTTTTTGACAACTCCAAATACACATAAACCTTCATTAGCACTTGATCATTGATTCTAGAAGTGCCCAAGACTTAGCATTAGCTAAAGGGATCATATGAATCAAAATTTGACCTCGCAATTTGTTTGCACCGTCCAAAAAGAATCGCATGCACGTCGTGGAGTTGATTCCCAAAATCAGACTATGCAGACTCGGACAGTCCAATTTGGCCTACTCGGACACCTACAATTCACCGTCTGAGGATCAAACATTGTTAGCTAGTCCTCTAAGTCGGATAGACTTGGACTCAAACAACTAGATTCAGACGATAAGACTCAGACCCCACCCGATCGACAACTGTCTAATCTAGACTGTTCAATTTGGAGGATCAACTCAAACACGAGACTCAAACTTGGAGTGTTCTATTTTCTCACTCGAATAGACTTAGAAATATTGTCCGATTTTGGCAATCAGACATCTGATAATCAAGCACACTAACTAGAGGTTGGAAATTGATAAATCCAGCATGTCCCAAGCATGGTAGAGAGTAACTTGAAGCAAGGCAACACCTTGGTAGGCATCCAACCACATCGACGGCTCATAGAGTCTCCATACTTCAAGATCATGACTTAGCCTCCTAGGAAGTGACCTCAAATAAGACTCTCTTAGAGCACCCATCCAAAACGTCTTAAAGGATTCAAATGAACCTGCTAGAGTGATCACCACCTGAGGGAGTGAATTAGAAAAGTTTATTGCATCACATTGTTTTCATCATAGTCACACACTGCATGAATAATTACTTGAAGTGAATTGAGAAAGTAGAAAGCCTGATTTTGCATTGTGCACTAAAAGAAGCACCCCACGAACACTTGAGTACACTTAAATTTTAGGACTAGCCAAAATAACAAGGAACTAACATGCACGATAAGCGACCTAAAGGAACCTGCTAAGTGAAGAAGACCTTCAAATCTCAATCTTGCGGCCAAAGATACAAAGTATCAAAAGCAAGCATTTTGGAAAGCGAGGAGACCAACATGATGAAAGACTCAACCTTACCTAAGTTGATGAGTTTGATTGACAACCTAGTGGACCAAGAGGCTGACTAGAAGTCATGATCAAGCTCTAATCATGAAAATGACTAGCTCGACTTGGGATATTTTCCATTCGATATCCAGCAAATGATCAATTGATACGATTTACAAACCAAGATGGAGCATCATGGTAGGTTGGCTAAAGATATCATAGTTGACCTTGAGGAAGAGTGAAGATTGGCCAAGAAGGCGTTGCAAGGCATAGTTTCTTACAACCAAGAACAACAAGCTCAAAGGTTGAGGGAGAAAATAGAAATACAAGAGGTCCAACGACTTTTAATGCTTGCCAATTGGAATAGAAAAGGACCCAATGCCAAAAGGGAAAGAGCGCTACAAGGTGACGATCTCACTTTGAGCGAGCTTCTCACGAAGCGACTCATTGTAATGTGCCCGCCTATTGACTGTCCAAGCACGTTTTAGCGGTCCATTGATAAATGATTCTAGGTGTCGCTGCCCAGTACTCCCATGGAATGTTTCAAGGTTTGTCGCCTAGGGTTTCACGAGCTCACCTCATAACAAAATGTCCACGGCCGAACCCACTAGGATTGACTTGAAATATGGGTTCCTAGTAGACAAAGTCTCGTGACAGCATCCTAGCATCGGGTTTTGGACATCCTACTTTACATAGAGATACCCAATCCAAAGCAAATCCATACTGCACTTGGTTTAAAAAGAATGGAAAATGAGAGGGATGCATCGCTCAACCTCTCTGCCCGTAGGGCATAGTCCCATTCCGGTCCCCTAAAACGGCATGAGCCGGGTTCTAACTTAACAATGCCTAAAGTCATCGTTGGTAAAACCTTGTGAGAAGCCTCCCAGTTCTCTGGGACCACTCAATCATAGGATGGACCCGTTGGGGATTCCGCCCACCTGCTTCCCTTGATAGCTTTAGTTTTCTAATTAGGTCCTACCACATTTATGTGTGACATTTAAAATCAGCTTCATTAATTAAGCCCTCTTAGGAAACATTGTTTGCTCGCGTAATTTACAGCACAGACATGAAAACAAAACAAGCAGTCCTTTTGATAAACAAGTTCCTTAACTTAACTTCAAGTTAATCTTTGTCTCCTGCCCATATAGGAGAATTATGTATCCCTTCCGTCCAACAGAAGTACCTGGTCCAAATCACATGGCACCAAAATTTCCATCCTTTATCTAGAATAGAATCTTCCAATGTCTTAGATGTTGGGCTCACGGCAGTCTACAGCTCCATTCCGGACTCGGTAAGGGATGTCCAGAGCTTCACTGACCCCAAGCGACCTAGAAGTGAGACAGAGTTTTCGTGGTTGACTTTTTCATCACTCGACCTTCGACCTGTGAATCAAGTAGTGCCCTCTTGGGGTAATCCATGATGCAATCTTGGAGATGATCCACCCTGCCAAATATCCTTCCTTAAGTAATCCCATTAAGAATCAAGCATAATCAATTAGGCAATCGGACCTAATATCATATTCTAGGAAAACATTCCTTTATTTCCATGGCAACTTGTCATTACAGACCCCTGCCATGCATTTGCCATCAATAGAAGCCTGGGCACATTTATCCAAATCACAATGCAACAATCAATTCATTGAAAGAAAAACATTTAGGGTGTTGTTTAATCAACCAACAAAACTAATTGTATTTTTTCCAAACAATACTAGAATAGACACGATAATAATTCCATCACATATTCACTCTCCCCCTTGGGATCAAAGAGCAATTCTATGCAAAATTTACTTAATACTTGCATGCACAATTCTTAATGCCATTCTTTTCATGATTATGCTATTCATAACCCCTGATTGATTGCTCTATCAACAAATAATCCATATGCAACTAGGACAATTAACTTCCCTTGATACATGCACTTTGCAAACTCCATCTTCCAAATATGTGAGAAGAGGTTTATCCCTTCCCATGACCTATTCTCATATATCATAGCATGGGCCTAATGTATCTCATGCGAGAATCAAAGCAAGCATTTAACAATTTAGAAAATACATTACTTACGATTGGAACCGCAATTGAATTGACAGTGATGCCTTCACCCAAAGCTTCATTATTGGTTGTAGGATTGCCATCTGTAGGTGACATTCTTTGCTTGGAGGCCATCGTCTGCAAGTAGACTCAAGAGATTAAGGTGGAATAGATTTGAGATGGGAGAGCATAAGAGAAGATGGGTTAAGTGGAGGATCGAGATGGAGAAAATTGCGCAACCTCTCGAGGTAACTCTTCTCTCTCTCTCTCTCTCTCTCTCTCTCTCTCTCTCTCTCTCTCTCCCATTTTCTCTCTCAAACTCTCTCTCACAATCTCTTGGAGGGGTATCCTTCTCTCTACCTCTCTCTCGCAGCCTCTTGGGGTCTCCTTATGCTCCCTCGTGCCTCCCCATGCCTCATATTTATAATGAGTTAGAGAGGAGGGGATAAGGTTGAGAACAAGAGTGGAGGGGCTCTTGGAAGACTCAGTGATCTGATGCTCAGATCATAAATCTTATGGTTGCATTGGCTCCAAAAGGGGGGTAAAACTCCAAGAAACTTGTTTAGAAATCTCTCAATTCACTCCTTCTTCTTTTCTCTGTTCGAAGTGTTGTCTACTACCTGTAGACTACAATCACGATGCACGCGATTTCACCAGTCACTTTTCTTTATTTTTTTCTTTTTATAAAATCTCCAAAAGTAACTAAAACATCACTTAAATTTTCTTTTAAATGACTTTTAGTTCTATCTTTTTAGGATAATATCTAAAATATCTAGAATATACTAGTTTTGCCCAAAATCTAATAATTTTTGGACCATCCATACTATACACATTAATACTAGTGATTAATATAGCTTATAAGTCTCGTTCACACTGTAATTTCCGTGAAGGGTGGCTATGGTCCTTGTCAATCTGAGAAAAATATCAGATTTATGACACTTGATTTTTAATATATATATATATATGAATTAAATAAAAGTTATTAGCTATTAACGTTAGTTAGTTTTTACCTTAATTAGTCTTTAGTTAGTAATCTTACCAACTTAATTATTGAGTAACTAACTCTCAAACTAACCGACTAACTTTTATTGCGTGGAAATATTACTCATAGACAACCATATGTTAGGCAATGTGTCCATTGTGGAGAAAACCACATTTTGACCAAGAGCACAAATCCTAGATCTAGACCTTGTGCCAACCATGGTAGGTTTGGTCATGATGCTATGCATTGCCGATTATCGAGGTGATTACCATATCCGTAACTTTACAACCATCCATACTACTTGGGAAATAGATCACCACAATTTAGAAGGGGAGCTCCATTATCTCTCCTAGTGTCTAATGATGCCAAGCCAGCTGTCCCCAGAATGGAAATCAACCCTTTAGACATACCTAGGCCCTACACATATACCTAGACAACCTAGACCCTTCGTGACCCATCCATCAAGTGACACTCTAATAAATTATGTGGAGGAGTCAAATGAGGACGAAACCCTTATGTCTCGTATGATGATGAGGGTAGTCCCATCCTAATTGAAGTTTAGACTAGTACCGATGATGGCGTTAGGTTGGGAAAGGGGTAGGAACCTAGGAGGGCAAACCCAAGACCCAATCTCATGCTAGACTTGCGGTGACTCATGGAAAATCTCATCTCATTGCCCTAAATAAGTGGCATATCACAAATCAACTGAGCATGGCCCAGCTTAATCTAGCTCTCCTCTCTACTCTCTCAAGCTTTCTCAACTTCAATCCACCTCAATGCTAGGTTATGACCTCATTTTCACCTCTATCTTCATTCTAGCTTTCATGGCTGCCATAGCCACAACAGTACCTACCCTAATTTGAGCAGCTAGATCTTCTAAACCAAGCCATATCTTTTCAAACTTTCTTCTGAGCACATCTTTCTTAGCTTAGGGGCTAACTTGCTATCACTTCAAATGCCAACATTGAGCTTCAGCTACCCTAGCATTATACGAATTCAAGCTCGCTGACATATTTGTGCCCTTATTTGGTTGTATTGTCTGGGATTCCAATATGTAACGCGATTCTTCCTGCAAGTATGGGAAAAAAGAAGTCTACCATATGGACTATCTTTACCTCAAGTCCCATGCAAAATGGTTCAATGTTTGAGCTACACAAGCTCAAAAATTAGTCACCTGGCTATTTGCAATCCTAATTGTGTAGGCCATAGCCAATCTCACTCAAGTTCATCCCCACTTCATTTTCCCACTCCTCTTAGCTCACTGACCCACTTCCACTCTGATGTAAGCCTCAACTCAGTTCCCAACAAGAGCAAAACTTCAAATCAACAAACAAGAAGCAGATCAAGCACCAACATCCAACACTAAGCTCAAAGAATAGTATCCATTGATACTCAACTATAGTGTCAATTTGACACTGATCTTCTTATGTCACTTGACACATTGAACTACAATCCTTTTGCTGGTTATTTGAAGCTGATCAACATGGGAGAGCTTGAGTAAATAGTCAAGTTCAATGGAGAAGGCTTTCGTGCTTGGAAGGAGAAGACCATGTACCACCTTATGCAAAGGGACTTGTGGCATCTATTTGAGGAAGGGGAGGAAGAAGAAGAAAGTGAAGATGGAAAAATCCTTGGAAGGGTCCACCAACCAAAGCCCAAAGAACCAAAGTCGAAAGAGTGGAAAAAATGAATAATAAAGCTCTAGGAATTATTGCTCAGGGATTGTCTGACGATGTATTGCATCATATCTCTAGCATCAGAGATGCTAAAAAGGCTTGGGATGATATTGACAATATCTTTGGAACTCAAGCTAAAAAGTCCAAGGTAAAACTACTCACGCAATTCTACAAAGTAGATGTAAAAGATAGTTCTTCTATGACCATGCACATTAATAAGTTTAAGAGCCTAAAAACTCAACTTGCTACTTGGGATGAGCTTGATAGGATCTTTAGAACTCAAGCTAAAAACTCCAAGGTAATACTCACGCAATTCTACAAATTGGATGTAAAAGATAGTTCTTTTATGACCACGCACATTAATAAGTTTAAGAGCCTAAAAACTCAACTTGCTATTCTAAAGAACAACATTGATGAAGAAGAAGCCATAACAACATTAGTAGCAAGTGTAAATCAAGAGCCATATGAGAATCTTGTACCTACCTTAAGTAATGTTCCAAATCTCTCAATTAAGGACATTGAACACTCTCTAGTTAATGAAGAAACTAAAGATAAAAACAAAGATGCAAAGGGAGCTATCTCAACACAGAAAGATAGTTTGTTGTACACCAAAGGAATTTATGGAGTAAAAGGCTTAGGCAAAGGATTCAAATCTGACAACAAGATCAGATGACATGTCATTATTTTGGTAAGACTAGCCATATAGCTAGTGAACATTTTCACCGTAAAAGAGAACAATAGGTGTAGAATGGTAACCATAATCAAAATTAGTTTCATGAATGAATAAGATGCTTTTGCCATCAACAATAACTTTGATAGATTTTTTTGATAAAAAGTTCTTTGTATTTTCCCGTAGTGGATGTTATCTTGTAAAAGCCTATCAAGAATGTAAAGTTGCAAGACTGATTTGACTAGGCTACCTAAGAGAAAGTCTCTTAGGCCATGTCTACATGTAGGAGGGGAAAATGCCAGTAGGTGTAGGAACTCATTATTTGAGGGGCAGTGTTGAAAAAGAGAGCAAATGATGATGCCCAACAGAGGCTCTTGTATCCCACATGCATAGTGAGGAGAGTGGAGAAAGGTCACCGACTATATAATGATGTACTTGGTTTACTTTTCAATACAATGTCATAGTAATTTTGTCCTTCAATCAAGTGTCTTTGTCGTTGTCTTACACAAGATTGTGTTTGAGTAGAAGCCTCAATCTTGGAACCTAATTCACTTGTGTGACAGTTGTCATGTCTATGTCTACATGAGTCTTGTATGTGTCTTCCATCCTCCATAACTCATGCCATGCCCTAGATCCACATCTTTTGACAAAGACCAGTGGTAAAAGAGTGTGTGATAAGACAAAAGGAATGTTTCTAATGACCTGATTATGACATTACTATCAGCTCTTGTAATGTTGTTGATGGGGGATTGCTTAGGCAAAGCCCTTCATTATGGCTAGAATTGAAGCAATAGGCAGAGGGATCTAGCAAGCCAAGAGTAGTCAACTTGCATGAGAATGATGTAGCCACACATATACCCAGCCTCACATTGAAATCAATGCCTAAGACCTTACATTTGAATGCTTTTTGGAAAGGCACGAAGATGCATACGATCCTACCAGTGAACAACATTAGGAGATGTCATAAGAAAGGGGATTAAAGACATGGGAGCATGAGTCAATGTACTTAGCCATATAGTTCTATAGGTTTGAGGTAACCCACCAATGGATACTGCAAGGTTTAATGTCATGTTGGCTGATGGCATGAAAGTTAAGCCATTTGGAGTGTTTAAGGACTGGTCCTTGAAGATAGTAGGTGTCCAATTCTTGGTGAACTTCATCGTTATGAAGGGAGTAGGCTACAATATCTTGCTAGGTTGACCATGGATGAGGAATGTGCAAGTAATCAAAGACTAGGGTAACTGCATCATATTCCTAGGCAACATATCAAAGGCAGTAAGAGTTGACATGGATACCTGGAGGACCATGCCAGTAGACTTCCATGCCATCTCCTCTATCTTGAAAGGATACACCCAAGCTCGAAGTTCATGTGGACCATTGACAAGGTACATTCCCTGCCCAAAGGCAAGTGGGATTAGATGCACATGCTAGCCACCATTGACCTGCCATTTTCAAATGAGGAAGAAGATTATAAGTAGGCTGTAAGGACAATTGATGAGTCCCATAAAGCTACCACACCTTAGACTCCAAGGGGGTAATACCCTACCATTAGTGCCACTCTATATATGATGGCTAAGAACCCTAGCAGACAAGAAGTGCCCAACCCTTTCTATATCCCATTTAACATATTTGAGCTCCAAAGGGTTTCTTGAGTATCTAACAACGGAGTTAGTTGGACACCCAGCTATTAATCTAAAGCTGATCCAAGATCTCATGGATGAACCAAAATGGTGATGGACTAAAGTGCACGACCTAAACCTTATGTACAATTGGACATTGATCAAGGATGAAAAGAGAGTCGAGAATAGAGATGTAGATGAAAATGAGTAGTCATAAGAAGGTAGCAATTCAAATGATGAGTATGAGGACTACTATTCCTTGAATGAAAGCAATGAAGAAGAGGCACAAATGATAGAGTACAACACTGACAGCCAAGTAATCGAACAAATAAAGGTAGAATCCAAGCTGCAAAGAGCCAACACATTCAAAATTGAAAGAGGAATCTTTAGAGTTGAATGTGAATCACTTAGTTGTGATAGACTATGAGTAAGCAGGGCAAGTCCATCCAAGTGATGCACCTTCCTTTAGGATAGAGTCAACCTCAGAGCTGCAAACTACCAAGGGAAACTCCATCCTTGGATAAGTCCCCTTTTGTGTGTCTGGTTTTATGTGTGGATCACTGGATCTCTGGATCTCCGGATCCAAGGTAAGCTCTGAGAGTGATCCATAAATACCTTGACCACCTAAAACCAGACACACTAAAGGGGACTTGCTGTTCCACCTAAGGCGCAAATGGTTGAAGGAGATAAAGAGAGGACAACCAAAAGGGTTGGAAGCTGAACAACAAAAGAAACCCTCAGACCTACCAAAGCGCTTCACTAAATTCATGAAAGGGGACATGATAGTAATCTTGTTGGGTGCAAAGAGACAAGGATAGACAAGTGAATTGATTGAAGGATCCTAGCCAAAGTCAAGGAAGCCAACTTAGAAAGGAAAGGGAAGAAGCCTCCAACCCGTGTCTATAGCTGATAACCTAACCAAGCAAGAGGAGGCTGATCTTATTGCTCTCTTGCAAGAGTACTTAGATGTGTTTGCATGGTCCTTAGATGAACTCAAAGGAGTCAATCTGAGGGTTGTATCACATAATATCCCAATGAATCCTGGCGCAATCCCAATAAAGAAGTGACCTAACCCGATGAATTCAAAGCATGCTCACACCGTGAAGGGAGAGATCGATAAGCTATTGAAGGCAAGATTCATCGATGAGATTGAGCACACAGTCTGGGTGTCACCCATTATGATCGTCTTGAAGAAGAACGAAAAAATCCGAGTGTGCACGAACTACAAAAAAGTCAATGCCATGACTAAGAGACATAATTATCCATTGCCTTACATAGCGTATATGCTTGAAAGAGTGGTATGAAAAGAGGCCTATAGTTTCTTGGATCGCTTCTTAGGTTACAATCAAGCTCAAGTATACCTTGATGACAGGCATAAGACAAGGTTTGCCACACAAAGTGGATTATATTCACATACATAGTTATGCCGTTTGGACTAATAAATACTGTCGAAGGGGTTTTAGTCGAAAGATCATATCCATCGGGGATTAGAGATAGAAGAAAGTAGAGAATAGGAGATAGAAGAGAATAAAAAGAATAGAAAAGAGGTATACAAGTTAAAGACAAAGCACAATGAATCAAAGCACTATGTATTGATAGGACCTACGAAGATAAACAAATTCCTTGTCTAGCACTACTCACAAGCAATCTCCAAGCATTAGACCTCTTGGAGCTCCCTTGTAGACCAAAAACATACACCAAACATTAACTTCTTCTCTGTTGCTCAGACTACAAATCTGATGGTTCTGTTGGCTCTGAAAGGGGGATAAAACTCCAGGAAACTAGGATACTTGGGCAGAATTATTCTAGATCCCTCCTTCTTCTTCTCCCGGTTTAGAGTGTTTTTTGCCGCCTGTAAATTGCGATCGCACATCGCGCGATTTTGCCAATCCATCTTTTTGCATGAAATCTCCCAAACTAGTTGAGAAAGCAATTTGCTTTTTGTATGACACCCTATTCTAGAAGTTTTCTACAACTTTTTAGGATATTTACAAGAAATAATATCCAAAATATAAAAAATAGGCTAAACTTGTCCAAAAATCTAGTATTTTTAGACCATCCATACTATGGACACTAACACTAATGAGTAATATGGCATTGACTCTCTAGATCAATAAGAAAGCTGGATGACGATACACTCTATAGTTCTTCACACAATGTCCACATAGCGGCATGAAAACCACCCCCTCTCAATCTACACATCCTCTTGTATGAGTCGAAGTCCTAATTGTCACTAGATTCTAAGTCCCCCTCATCCTCTACAACCATATCATTTGCTTCTTCATCTTCCATATCTTCTTCGCTAGCCCCTGTATCATGGCCACTATTTTCTTTCAATTATGGCAACTCATAGGTAGTAGATTCTCTCCTTTTGAATATTTGATTCTTTTTTTGGCTACCAAAAGTTTTATAGCTATCCCATCGAGCTCATTTAATGCATAAGTAGTATTTTCAACAAACACTTGTCTTACCGCATGGGTCCAAACCATCGTTTAGAGACTTTATGCATGGTACTATGCTGGTTGTCTAAACTAATTTCATAAATCGATACCCAATCCCCATCTTGTATGGTTCTTGGCCTCAATCTATATATTCTATCAAATAATTTCTTGTTCTGTATCCTTGCTGACCTTAACTTTGCAATTGCTACCTCTATGTCTTTTGACTTTATTTCAAACTATCTAGTACATAAGGCCAACAACTCCTCTTAATTCAACTCCTCTTCCCAAGGTAGCATACTCCATGTGATTGTCATCTCTTCTATTGACATGATAGGTTTTTGACCATACATCAATTCAACAAAGGCATATATCCTATAACAACACTATGAGTTGTTCTATCAGCCCACAAAGCATAAGGAAGCAATCGTGGCAAGCCTTTTACCTTCTCTCCACATGCTTTTGCTAATGCCTTCAAAATAGGTGGATGACCTCTTTCACTTTTACCATTTTCTTCAGGGTTATAAGATGAAATTAAAGCAAGATTTATCCCCAACCTTGCAAAGAAATCATGAGCTTCATATGTATCTAGCTCACCCTATCTGCTCTGCAATTTTTCCCACACAGCCATATTGACAAAAGATCTCTTCTAAGAGAAAAGTACACGCTGCTTTTGTTGTCTTAGTACGTAGAGCTCTCCCTTCCACTTGATTAGTTAAGTCTTCACGAGAAAGTATGAGATAGCTCATTTGACAAAGATCTGAGGCATCGTGACTAAAACCACCATCCACTTAAAATGAAGAGACAAGGGATATGTGGGCTGCAATCCATCTCGATGTCTCACAGATGAACACATTTGACATGTCGTACATGTTTCCACAAAGTGAGCAACATCCTTATACATGCCTTGCCACCAATATATCTTTCTTTGATCTTTGCAAAAGTACCCCAAACACCTCTATGGCCAGCCCATAAGCTTTCATGAAATTCTTGCATAATGTTCACTTGTGAAGCTCTGTCACCTAGGACTCACAGTGGCATACCTTGTTTCTTCTTAGCATGTTTCCATAAGTATCCATCTTTTAAGAAAAACCCATAGGCTTTCCTCGTGATCTTCCTAAAATCCTCATCTGACCACTCATCTCTCTTTGGTAATCTGCTGAGATATTGACCAATTCTTAGCCACTCTCTTACATATTTGTCTTCAAGAAACACTTCTACACATACATAATATCTAAAGTGTCTTCTCTTTGTTGTCCAAGCTTTTGTTAGTGCTGTAGCAACTCCTTGCATTGCTAAATTCACTCTTACAACATCATTTTCAATTGTAAGAAATTGTACATCCACTTGGTTATTCTTCCTGCGATATCAAAGATTCGATGTATGCAATCCACCGAAGCATAGCAATGTCTGGGGTAGCGCAACTAGTAATCATACCAAATATCGGCACACAATCATTCTCAATGACTACACGAGCACCCATAAAATACTCATTATCACATTTAAGGTTTGTCACAATTCCCCATAATTCTTTTTACTTGTGAATACCTTCTCTGTCATTCAGTCACAATACTTTCGCACCAGAGCAAATTGCACATCTTTGCTCTTCCTCATCATCTTGCCCAATTTCCCATCCAATCTTGATTGGGCTCGTATCAACAGTAATAATGATAGGCTTTCCATGTGAATAATCAATGTTTCTCAATATAGGAGTAGATTTCAAGAGTTGCTTCAATTTCTTCATTGCTTTCCGATGCTTCCTTTCACAATGAAAATTTTGATCTTTCCTCAAGAGCTGATATAGAGCATTGGCTACATGTGCAAAGTGAGGAATCCATATCAAATAGAACACACATTCACTCAAGAATCTATGCATCTTTGATACATTGGTGTATATATCTTGCATTCTATCAATCCCATCTATTTTTACTAGTGATGGTCTTCACCCATAGGGCCCACACACATGCCCAACAATCAAAACCTCTTCAACTCCAAAGACTGACTTTTATCCAAAAAGAGTTAAATGCACCTCTTCTAGATGCATCAAAATCCTTTCACAATCAACAATATGGTCTGCAACAAACTGTGTGCGCCCATGAGCATCCATCTCTTCATTCTTTTCATCCACTACACACCCTTTGATTGGAACATCATCCAAGAAGGGCATTATCAATAAAATCCCTATTAAGAAAAAAATGAGCTCACAAATGGGCCTTTTAGCCCCCCCTCTCCTCCTTAAAACAAGGAAAAGAGGAGAGAAGAATAGTAAAATAATCCTCCTCTCTCTCCACTTTTGCAAACTTGTTTTTCCTTTTTTATATTATCTACAAAGATATACTCAGATTCCTTCTCTCTCATCATTCAAGAAGTCTTTTTCAACCAAATTTTATATTAAAAAAGGAGTTAGTTACGGGAGTGTGGTACTTCGTTTTCAATGCAAAATGATTAGCAGTTACGAGGTAATTGATTTTTTAATCGAGAACAAGGAAAATAAAATTTTGAAAGTTTCTTTTAAGATATTTTGGGAATTTTTTATATCCTAGCTTTTAGTTTTTAAAAAAACTAACTGGTCAAATTTCGTGTTTTTTGGAGATGTTTTTTGAGGCAAAATAGAAATATCTAAAATACGAAAAGTCTTGGATATCCCTACCCTCTGAGCTATTTTCCCCCATATCTATACTCTCTCATGGCTCTATTGTGACCTCTTCTCTTTGTTTATGCAACCTTCATTAACAGAGTGAATTACTTACACGCTCCTTTCCCTTGGCACCTTTGTGTACGTCTCTGTGCATCTCCACTCTACCTCTTGTGACAACCAAGTAGGCTCCGTGTTTCTATTAATAGTAAAATGAATACAGAAAAGAATGAGCTGCATATTGAGATAGAGATTGAATATGCCACATTATTCAAAAGAACCCAACGTACCAATGTCAACCCTTTGGTTTTACAAAGTTACAGGGAAATGGGATTGAAACATGTGCATTTGTGGGTTGATGGGGGAATCTACCCAATTAACCCCTTAAACAATAGACCTCCAACTTTCTCAGGAATCACAAATTTGCTGAAATATGTGTGCCATGAAAATGGTTTCCTTAGTTATACTAGGTGGCTCAATGATCAGCATTCAAAGTATTTACAACTTACCAAGCAACCATAAAAAATTGCAATGATGTGATTGCTACACATCAACTTCATATACAATAGCTCATAGGACAAGTGGTACAACTGAATGACACTGTAATTCAACAAAATAATCAAATTATTTCAATGCAGGACACTATCCATGACATTGGTATCTCATATGAGGAGGCAAAGGCACAATTGGACAACTTGAGAAAGATCAACAACAAGCTAACATAGGAGCGCAAATGAAAGAAAAAGCCAATCAATGAGTTAATTGTGAATAGTGGCCAGTGGAAGCGACGTATCAAAGCATGTAAGGTAGCTCAAAAAGAGAATACATTGGAAAACACTTTGAGAAATCGTAAGTTTAAGGCTGTGAAGGAAAAGGTGATTGAGTGTACATTAAAAGATATGTCAAATGAGTTCTTAGATGTGGAGGCACAATCTATTTGTGACAGGGCCAGCATTAGCACAACGACTTACTCAAAGATATTCAAAGGTGTGAAGGCTGGGTTTGGTTGTGTGCTGAAGAGAAATAGAATCATGCCTCTTCCTCAATCTTCAAAGTTAATAGAGACCCAACGGTAACTTAATACAAAGGTTTTGGAGTTGATAGGAGATCCCATGCATGTTCAATGTGTGGAAACACTAAAGGTTGGGACCAAAAATGCATATGAGGTGAAGTTCACCCAACTCAATAATTACTATTTAGATTTGAACAAGGTGCATTCGGAAATGGTAATGTACTAGAATATGTCTATTGAGGAATGTAATGGTAAATTGCAGTTTGTTATAAAATTAGATGAAAGTGAGGTCGTCAAAGGAGTAAAGCTTGAAAGAGTTAGTGTAACTCTGATGAATAGAGCTTTACAATTCGACAAGAACAACCCAGGGAAATTTAGTGTTCAATCCGAGTGCCATGTGTGGTGGCTTGGTGCATTTGAAGTTCCCAAGGAAACATTTGAGGTGTTGCAGCTATTATTTATGCACGCAAGCATTCCAAGCATCATCGATCATCAGGAACATGGTGAGATTCTCTCGGTTGAAGGATATGGTCAATACTTGGTTAAATGGTATCTTGCAGGAGACTTGAAAACTTTAAAATGCATGTATGGAATCTCCAATGGTGCAAATGCAAAGAATCCATGCCTATATTGCTTGACAGAGAGGGTGGAAGGAAAGGACCGAAAGAAGAACTGGCGAAAGGTGACAAGTGCTGGATCAACGCGCATTAGAGAAGATCCCACTTGGAAGCCCATCTTCAACATTCCCTTGGATCGTATTCACATTTTTTCATTGCATGCTTTTGTCAAAATCATGGAGAAACTTGTATATGAATACATTTGCTTTGCTTATAGGATGCAACCAGAAAAAGAAGCCATTGCAACATGTAGGAATGTGGAGCGAGTGCTATCAGAAATTGGGCTACACAAGCATAAAGTGAGGATTGAAAAAGATGAGAAGAGATCAAGAAAATCTAGTAACTTGCCAAAAAATCCTTGCTTTGGAGTAGCAAAGGCTAGGAAGTTTCTCTCAGTACCCATCAATGAGGAAGGGAATGTCATGGTTCATAGGCCGCAGGACTGCGATGGGTGGAAAAAGTTACATTTTGCAGTTTCTAATCAAAGTAATGGAGGAAAAATAAGATTGGCCAAAGCTAAGGTTTGGATAAGCATAGCTTCCAAGAAAACATGGTGGAAGCATGGGGCAAAAGCTCTATATCACACATTACATGGTGCGTACTAAGTTAATATTTTAAAATTGTATGAATTGTATAAACTATCGAGCATAGTTTTACTCATGTGTGATATGTGTCTTTGTAACATATGCTTGAGGCACATGGGCCATACTTTGCAGAAAAGGGAAGCATCGGAATTTGGTCCACACAAGGGATGGAAAATTCACATTGGATAGCGTGTGGTGCATACCAAAGAAAAACTGATCATGGTGGAGGGGTGAATGGTAGTAACCAATGATCCAATAGCTATCTTGGTGGTATAGGATTACAGTAGCAGATGAAGCTAAACTCTCGCAAAAGAGAGCAAATGAAAGTGCTGATGAATCGGATGCAAATATGATGGAATCACGTCGTGTCACTAAAAGAGTGCATTATGGAGCCTCAAGTGCCAAAGAAAACCATGCCAAGTGGCTAGAAACAAGGCTTCGACAAGGCAGCAAATGGGTTCGAAAAGAGCTAAGATAATAAGATGAACAATGTGAGTCAGTGTGAATGCAATTCATAGTTTAAGAGAGAAAGAGAGAGTGTGCATCTATGTGAATGAGTCTCACAGTTTAGTGTTATATAAAAGAGGGTTTCACTTTCTATCTTATTCATTGAGTTCTCACACCTCTTGTGTAGGAAAGATGGCTAGGTCTAAGGTAGTTGCAAATAAGCTTCTGCTCAGAGCCCCATATCGTGTTCAACCCCTTGGAGCATCTACTAGCTCAGATGCACCCCCTTCTGAACCTAATCGACCTTCCTCAAGTCACCCTCACATGGGTCCACCTCAGTATTCCCATAAGAAATGCAAGTGGAAGCCAGGTACAATGGCCTTGAGAGAAATTAGAAGGTATCAACGCTCTTTTGATCTCATCACTTCGAAGAGGCGAGCTTATCGAGACTTGTTTGCAAGATTGTGCAAGACCTCTACCACACAGAAAGTACGAGGTGGTTTTTGGCACAAGGTCAGGATAGACCTAATCACTTCATGAAAGAATGTCTTCATGCACAGTGTGCTGCAGAGGCCTTTTTAGTTGACTTGATGACTAATGCTCAACGTTGTGCAATACATATGAAGCGCATCACTATAACTCCCAAGGACCTCCAACTTGTAAGAAATTTTCAAGCAGTGAAGTATGCATTCGTTCCAATGGAATGAACACATTTTGCAATGTTATCTTTTTTAGCATAGTGTTATCCTCCTGCATTGGACATATGACTATGTCCCAGTGCAAAACTATTGTATGCATCCTTAAAATATGAATTAAAATTTTACACTTGTCCTTTGCTCTCAACTTTGACTGTGCATCTTTGTTGTATTTTCAATTCTTACTTATAGTTTTTGTTAGCACTATCAATTTAAATAGGAATAACATGCAAAAAATTTCCATTTCTTGTTGTAGACTTTACTCCTAATGCCTCTGTATAGTCTATGTGGTGCGAAGTTTCCAAGGGCCAATAGTCACGATATTGATTTCTCAATTATCAATCCATCCATAATTTTCGTGTGGGATAATTTTTAAAATACTAAACTGTATTGGAATGCGACGAAACTTCGCATCCACACTCGTTAGGTGGCCAAGAGTCCAAATTACTTTTTTGAAAAAAAAGTGTCTGCAGATCCCTGGCGTCTGGAGCCAGACACGCCAGACTTTTGACCAGGGGTCTGCAATCACTTTTTTTTCAAAAAAAAATTGGGCTCTTGGCCACTTAATGAGTGCGCATGTGAAGTTTCGTTGCATTCCGATAAAAGGTTATGGATTTATACAATCACACGATGGACAGTGCGTATGAAGCTATATTAACCTGGTTTTGGGGTTTAAATGGGTTAAAAGTTCATGCTTCTTCTCATTTTCACATCTTGATTTCTTTGTTCCTCCATTTTCACATCCCTAACCTCTGTCTCTTCTCCGTCTTGCTCCCTTGAGCTTGCATGGCACGCACCAAGCAAGCATGTCGCCGTTTTGGCCCCAGAAAGACATCATGCCAAGACCCACCACCTAGAGCACAAGGTGGAGCCTCCTCTAGTGTAGCAACAGGTGCTCTCCATAGAGCACAAGGACCACCATAGAAGAAGAGGAGATGGAAACTGAGCAGTGTTGCCCTTCGAGAGATAAGGAGAATCCAATGCGGATACGAGCTTCTCATCTTGAAAAGTTATTTTCATAAAGTTGTTCAAGAAGTCATGCAAGACTTGGAGCTAAAAGGGATGGGAAGATTTTGTGCACGAGTGCGGGATGGCACCAGCAGGAAGGTGGACTGCTGCAACCATGGAGGCCCTAAAAACAGTTACAAAGGGGTTTCTCATCGACTTGTTTGATGATACACAGCTTGCGGCCATCCATGCAAAGTGTTTCACAATCACAGATAAAGACATGAACTTTATCATTCAACTTCAACACGGCAAGGGGACTCTGCCATAGTTTACTAGATTAATGATGCAAGGTTTATAATGAGTGTTACAGTGCCATAACATCTTGGAAGCCCAAAAAATTTTGTATGCTCTACCACATTGGAATATTTATTTATATATATATAATATCTCATGAGATGTGTATAGAATTCAAATAATTGAGAAAAGTTGTTTTGTTTTGTTTCTTGAAACGCATGACTCTTAATTTTCGTTTAACGTACGAATGCATCAAAAGTAGTAATACGTATGGATACAAGTTACATTATTGCTTATGCACAATTACAAGTGCAGTACTAAGCATTGAATTATGTTAATATATGCAGATGCATCATTCATATACCACACATTATCGTCACATTTACACAATCGCAGGTACAATACTACGCGTTGAATTATGTTAACGTATGTGAATGTGTCATTTACGTACCACACATTATCATCACACTTATACAAACCACACATTTATTTAATAAATATTTATTTATAGGGAAAAAGTAAAGTATCTTATATTCATTAAGAAAAATACATGTGATGGCTGCTAGTGATGGTAGATACAAAAAGCCGATAGCCAACAAGAACTCTCAATTGTTCCTTAGCTTTTTCATCGGTGGAGAGGAGGGGCTAGCTTTCGATGAAAATATAAGTTCATTCTTTGCTTCAAAAATGATGCGTTCCCCCTTCAGCTCTTTCTCCAAGAGAAGTGGATCTGACACTTTAGCGAGGTCGTCTAATGTTGCAAGCCCACACATTGCTCCACCATGCGTTTGGTCAAACAAGTAAAGAAGCTTTGACCGCTTGATTAGCACCACCTTCTCCAAGCTAGATGTCACAAGTATCGCTCGAAAATGTCCAAACTTGGTCAGAGCTCGAATTTTCATGATTATTTCTTACCCTCCTAGTGAGTACTTCTTATGGAAGACCACCAAATCTGCAACAAGGTTACCGATATACTCCTTCAGAGCTGAATCCTTGCATCGATCCACATGTCAAGCTCCTTCTTGCCTTGATGCAAACTCATCTATATACAATATGTTTTGAATGACAAAGTCAAATCAAACAATATATTTAACGACTAACCTGGAGTTATTAGAAAGTGATGAAACTTGATGGTAGGGTGCCTCGGGTCCCCTAGACTCCACCGGTAAAATGTTGACAAAAAATGATACCTGTAGCTGCCCTGTCCAAATTGTAGCGTCTGGGGCCACTTTCTGGGCCTAGAGTTATCAGAAAGTGATGAAACTTGATGGTAGGGTGCGTTGGGTCCCCTGAAGTCCACCTGTGAAATCTTGGCAAAAAATGGCGCCTATAGCTGCCATGTCCAAAGTTTGGCGTCTGGGGCCACTTTTTGGGGGTTGGACATGGTAGCAGCATGCATCATTTTTTGCCAAGATTTCACCAGTGGACTCCGGGGGACCTGGCCAGAAAGTGGCCCTAGACGCTAGACTTCAAACATGGCAACTGCAGCCATCATTTTTTGCCAAGATTTCATCAATGGACTCCGGGGGACCCGACAAACCCTACCATGCCCAAAAAGTGGCCCCAGACGCCAGACTTTGGACAAGGCAGCTGCAGAAATTATTTTTTGCCAAGATTTCACCGGTGGACTCTGAGGGACCCGAACACCCTACCATCAAGTTTCATTGCATAAAAATATATGGTAGTTAGAAATATCACCTTCTCTAGATCATCTTGTATCTTCATTTCCTGGTGTGTCAAGGAGGCACTTCTTTGGGCAAAGAGATCTACAAACCCCTTGGTAGGAAGTGGGGCCTTGGTCTAAACAAATCATGCTGTACTGCTTCAAATTCAGCATCTGGCACAAGGTAATCTTCTTCAACTGAGGTAATATGCTCCTATGCTGCTATGTTCGCACTCACAATATCTAAGCTTGTGCCATCATATCTTCCAATCTCTGCCATTGTTGGATGCATATCCATGTAATTATAATCGATTAGGCCTTGCATTGAATCCATGACTAGGATAGAAAACAACTCTTATTCCTTCATTTCCAAGTATTGCAGTACATCTGATAGAACCAAGTATTGTACACCATCTACTTCAATGGGTGTCAAGGAGGCAAGGTTGGGTTTTTTTACTTGTGGCTGTTCTGAAGAAGATGGCACCATGAGAGCCAACCCTTGCTCTGCCACCACTGGATGTTCCTCTTCAACATTTATGAGCTCTTCAATCGGTTCTTCTCCCATGTATGTGATAGAAACAACATGTGGAGTTGTATCTTCATCGCTCTCCTCCTCTAGGGGTGTATCCAATGCAAGGAGGTAAATTGCCAATGCGCAATCACACTCCACAAGATCCAAATGTGATGTACGTGGTGCACTTCCCATGGGAACAATGCATACTCTATGTGAAGGATCCACATGGGCCAGACACCTATTCACCACTTTTTGGTGATTCTTCCCTACGTGAAATACCATGAGCTGTTCCAGAGGCACCCAAATCATGTCGGATCCCTTGATGGAGTATGTGCATGTAGCAATGGTGCTCACAAAGTTATCCAAAACTTGAAGGGAGGGATCCAGCGATGAGAGCACGCTTTCAAGGTTGAAGTTTTTAGAGAAAATGTGGAATATCTCATCACCCTGGTTGGCAAAGATATTCTCGTGGATCCACTCATCAAAGTGTGCATGAGCATCCATTGTAGCAGGTAGGAGGGATGTGGGAGGGATGTGGTGGATATAAAGAGATGAAGAGAGAAAGTGTGAAATGAAACAATGAAACAAGAACTAAACTAGTTTTACCTTAAAAACCTTAAGTTTTAAACCATTAAAGGTTGTTCACATACGATATTTAATTATGGCTTTACTTACATCTTTCTAAAGTTTACATACATATGTAAATGTGTTGATGTGGAAAGTGTATAACAAGTGTATGATTTTGCATAAATACCATAAATTTTAAATATTGCAAGTTTATAAGCGACAATATTCTATTGGCAAAAAAAATCCAAAAATTTATAGGTGTTGGATATTATAACTTGTGGTGTTGGGATTTTTAGGGAGACTCTACAATTTCTAAAATATGTGGAGCCACACACTTTCCACTGGTAACAGTATCCTCAGCCCGGCTTTGAATTTTCCTACCATCTAGTTTAAAATAGAAGCTAATAGGTGGATTCTACAATAACATTATAATTTCCTGGCGCATTATACTCAAGGGCCAATCATCCTCCATTTGCAACACGGGGCTCGCGGCCCTAAAAAATGACAGTAACATCCACAGCTGCACTTTCATGCATGTCTTGATCAAGGCACAACCATTTACCCTTAAGTATCCTCCATCTACGATACTTAAATACTAGGCATAAAGTTTGTCGTGCGGCAAAGTACCTGTAATTGGAAAGGAAAGTTAGCCGATTCATCCCAAAGTAAGATAATAGTCAACTAAGAGAGAAAACTTTTACTTGAAAGCCATGTGCCTTGTTGTGACTCAACACTCCATTGTGTCAAGATTGTGAGTTATTTTTTATGTCCAAGTTTTGCCTAGAATCCTTGCTACATGATCCTCTGATGTATTTTTTATGACATACGTGCTTTTGGTACCTCTCAAACCCTTACATTCCTTGAACATGTGTGCAAAAATTGCAATCGATATGAACCAACTTAGATGTACATTCTTTGAGCTGGTGCTTGGCTTCATAGAATTCAATATGTCTACTGAAATTTTTGTGCTACACATGTGCAAAATGTCACTACTACACAATGACCATTCTATGCTATTGAGATTCGATATGTGCGTAGACTCAAGGGTTCCATATTCTCGACTCCCCTTGGGCAATATGTACATGGAGTCATAGAAAAAAACAAGGTCCTCTGAGAGTTGCTTAGTTGTACGACCCTCAAAGAGCAATCTACCAATTGCAAGGTGGTAACACTTAAAGGACTAGTGAAACTCTCAACATTTTGCCACTCACACCAATCCGAAGGATATACTTCTGTAAATATGAGACAAGTTGTTACATAGGTATCATGAAATTTCTCATTCTCAATGAGTTGCAAATACTTACTGTTTGCAGTGTTTTGTTGAAAGGGCACAGTGGACGCAATATGTATTTGTTTTTGCATGAATAGATGTTTTATAAATGCTTCTGTTACAAGGTGAGAATCAACATTCCTTTGTTTGAGAGCTAAAATTTTACCCTTCCAATGCTTTGATACATCTGCAATTGCATATGCTTTCATCCTGAAAGCTCCCTTCATACTTGGATGCATATGTACCCAAGACGAACAATGATACGTATTAGTGATCTAATTCCCTTCTTCATCTTTTCTGTTACGTATTTCTATCAAGAGAATACTTGTTCTTTTCTCAGGCATTATAACCTACGCATTAGATGTAAAGAAGTATGTATTAACCCCTAAATAATAAGCATTTTAAGTCTGTCCAGTAATCACCAATGTGCCATACAAATCAACATGGCATTAAGAGATGTTTACACTTTTGTAAACAGACATAAGGATTGATATCGAAACGCATGTGGATATATACATAAACACAAAGTATAGATTTAATTTCAAGACATCACTTTAATCATACCATTTACATGAAATATAATGAAAAGAATAGCACAAGAATACTCAAAGAATTTTACCAAAATAAATTTTATTATAATGAAGAGGAGTCTGATTTGACTCAATACATTGTATGAAATGTGGGTATTATAGAGTAGTTGTTACAAGGATAGAAGCCACATGGCATGCAAATCTTAATAGGCACATTGGATTGACACCTGAGATATTCTAAGATCAACACATTGTGTGTTATATGGATGATATGATACAAGAGTTTTATGGATCATTGCCAATTGGCATGGAGATCCAAATGGACACATAGGACTAATAAAGTAGAGGATTTTTGAATCATCGACTTCCACCAAATCCATATCATCCAACACAAAGGAATCACTCACCACATCAAAATTGTTGATCGAGAATTATATGCTTCACCTAAACCTTATGCAATACCTACATGTACAAAAAAGCACCTGCATGGATCCCTTTTAACAAAAATACTTTCATGAATCCCTTTTTAAAAAAAATATCTAGATAACTGCATGAATAGAAGCAATATAAAACAGGGCCAATTTACCTATAAGATGATCTGTTGAAGATAAGATTGAATCATTGCTAATCAAAACCCATTGCAAATTATGGACATAAGAAAGCATCAATCCCATCAAACATAAAAGTCACTAATTAAATGAATAAATTTTGGCACCACAAAATATGGCAGATTTACTTGTAAATTGAGCTACAGAAACTTTGCTCTACCTTGTGTAAAGTGCTACAACAACAATTGATCCTTAAGTTAGAACTAGCATCAAATCCTATTGTAAATATAGTAGAAAAGGAATAATGCAAAGAGGAAGAAAGAGAGAGTCTGTGAGTACGTGTGGGATACATTAAAAAATGAGCACCTATCCAATCTTGCCCAAATTGATCTCTGCAAAAGACAATTTTGCAAGAGTTAGTATTTACATGAAGGTATACTGAAAAAACTATAGAAAAGAGGAAACATAGAGAGAGAGAGAAAGGGAGAGAGAGATAAGGACTTATGCAATGTCACCCAAAATGATCTCTGCAATAAAACAACAACAAGGATTAGAACTAACATTGTGTTGTATTGAAAAGATATCAACAAAAAAAAAACCAAACAGAGAAAGAGATTAACACCTTTACCTCTTGCTCCAAATAAACTCTGCAAGAAAACAACAAGTAGAACCAACATCAAATTCTATTGAAAACACAACATAGAAGAGAAACAACACATAGACAGAGGGGGAAAAGAAAGGAGAGAGAGATGAGCACCTCTATCTCCTGCCCCAAACAACCTTTGCAATAAAACAACAACATTAAGAAATGACATCAAACCCTATTGAAAAAATAGCAAACAAGAGAAAATGCAAAGAGAGATGGGCACCTGTGTTTTGCCCAAAATCTAGAGCTACATGGAGAAGAAAGTGTAGAGGTAAGCAGAATGCTCAAAACCCTAATTACTCTCAGCAAGGAGCTTCAATGGAGACGAAAATTCATGAGTATAGAGAAGAGAGGGAAAGTGGTCTATTGATCAACTTTTGGGCTAAACAAATTTCATGAGAGGGAAAAAAACTGAAATTGAAAATTCTCCAAAAAAAGGGGAAAAATACGAGGTGAGAGAAACTCAAATTTTGTGTACTATTCATTCTCCCTTTTCTTAATCCACCACTACCCCTTTTTTTAATAGAAAACCCAAGATTTAGAGAGAGAAGATTCACTCTCCATGGATGTCAACATCTAGCCTTCGTATTGGACAATCCAAAATGCCCACATCTTAAACTATATTATTTTTAAGGGCCCATTTATGAGTTCATTTTTTTCCTAATGGAGTACCCTATTCATAGCATTTGTCATGTGTGCCATTGAGTTTGTTGCACCCTAGGGAGAGTACACATCGGTACTAACTCCAAGGGAGTCTTTATGGTTGTGATATCCCTGTTCTTTACTGCAAGATGAAGCTGACCATACCCTGAGTAAAGATCATCCAAAGAATAGATTGCTCTACTTGCAAAAGCTTCTGCAAATTCGCCAACCACAAGACCTGCACCAACATTTCTTATGGTCACTTTATTGATCGACTGCATTTCTTGAATAAATATCAAAGCCCCATTCTTTTTTGGCATAGAAAACCAATGATTTGAGTATGGGGCTAAAGAGGCCTCTTAGAACTTCATGCAAGTATTTTCATTTAGCAAATCCATAAGCTTTGGCAAGTAAGCTTTAGGCACTGGAATAGGCCTCAAGTTCCATGGTACATGTGGCACAATAAATATTACCATAGGAGAGACATCATTCGAATCCACACAACCTATTTCAATTGGTTGAAATGTAAATGATTTTCCATGCCTAGCCAACATCTACATAAAATAGTCTCTTTCAATAAGCAAAAGAAACCCTTCT
The DNA here is from genome assembly GCF_053477565.2 of Lygodium microphyllum. Taxonomy (NCBI): domain Eukaryota; kingdom Viridiplantae; phylum Streptophyta; class Polypodiopsida; order Schizaeales; family Lygodiaceae; genus Lygodium; species Lygodium microphyllum. Next base: position 108,426,310 of record NC_141148.1, read on the forward strand.
AAATCAACTTTCAATTCCTCTAAAGTTTCAGCTAAATTGATGACCTATATCTTTAGGATCCCATAAGGTTGGCTGCCTTGACACTTTTTCATATAGACCCTCACTTTTGAGTGGAAGCAACAAAGCAACTAGTTTTAAATTTTTGTCAACCGTCTTATACTTTATTCAACAAGTGCTTCAGTCCATTGTAATCCTTCCTATTGAGCAAACAATGCTATAACATCATACATGTCCAAAGAACATACTGACAACACTCTATTTCCAGCATCATTTTTTGCATATATAGTTGCTAAAATTTCAACCATAGTATCATTAATATTCAACCCATAAACGATGCTTGAAATACCTTCATTTTCAGCAACCCTAGTGCTCTCAGCTATGTAATGTTTCCACACGAAATATTAATGAGTTTTGACCACTACACGCTCCGCGCAAGAGCAGCTTAAAATAATCTCCCCACGACTAGAAGAACCCTGGGAAAAATGCTCCACCCTCGCACGTTAATAAACTCTACCCGTATGTGCATAAGAGGCCGCGGCTTGAAGACCGCAAGCCCACGCGAGAACACCTCTTATAGAGGGAAAAATGGATACTGGTTAAAGTTATGGAAAAAAAATATATTAATAACCCCTCCCCTCAATCGATGCATGGAAGGGGAGAGGAGTGTGAGAGGGAGTCGAGCTAAGTGGTATGAGGAAGCATGAGGGAGGAGGCATGCACCCAAGCCACGTGTGTGGCTACCTTTCCCGCCCCCCCCCCCCCCCCCCCCCGCCCCCCCTTACTCTATATAACCTCCCCCTTAAGCTTGGGGGAGGAAGGAAGAGAGAGAAAAGACAGACGTGAAGCCGGCATGCTACCCAAGCCGTTGCCATCAGCCGCCATGCCATGCCACACTGGCCTGCTGCCACTGTGTTATCGCCATCGCCATCATTATTATCATCATCTTCATCTCCCTCAATTTTCGCTTGCATCCCTCCTCCCCAATCATTTCCCCTCCATGTCATTCTATTTCACATAGAAGCTTCTTGGAAGCTTCTTTAGAAGCTTCTTGGAAGCTTCTTTAGAAGCTTCTAAAGACAAAGCTTCCATAAGCCTTGTACACACGGCTTATCCCTGGGTTTTTATAACCACACCTTGTAAGGATAATTTTTGCGCAAGGGAAGGAGTAGGAAAATTTTGAGACTGATTTTCCAAAGGCTAGAGGAATTTCATAGATTGGATAAAGGCAAGGACGAGTTCCGGAGTCAAGAGTCTACATCATCGATGGCCCCCAAACAAAAGATGCAAGGTGCTCACATGGGAGCTTCCAACCCAAGTTTACACGTGGACATCACGGCGAGTCCTCATACCCAGGTTCTTAGAAGTTTAATTCTGCTTAAAAGGAATGCATTGGGCACGTTTAAATTTCATGAGGAAGTTATGAATGCAAAATACTCATTTGTCTTATGAGTTTTAGTTGCATGTTGCTCTTTGCTTGCATTTCCAAAGTGACAAATGAATATTGCATAGGTTAAAAGGATGAAAATTGGTTTAAATGCATCCTTGTCTTCTTGGCAAGAAAGAACAAGTACTTAATGCATTTAGGCAATGATTCCCTAGATGTGATTCGTAGGAAATAATCATCGACGTCCATAAAAATGTTGTCCAAGTAATTGCATTACATGGAAGGGATTTATATACCATGCATATTGCATGCGATGTTAATTTCATCCTCGGTTCGTTAAGTGTCAAAGGACAAATTAAAATCATTAATGGTCTCGTGATATTCATGAACTTCTTTATCGAAGTTATTTTAGAAAAAGATGCATTTCATATTAAATCATGAATTCAATGCATCAGACAAATGGTTTATAGGTATAGTTCTTGATGCAATTCAACATAGGCTTTTATATGAGTTAGCCATTATAGATTAGGCAAGGAAAGGAGATGGTCATTTTACGTTTTATAGTTGCATAGAAGGAAAAAGCCAATGAATCACATATTTGCACGTAATGTGATGTCTTGCAACTATTTACACCTTTTAGGACAAATATTAGCATGTCTAAGAAAAGATCGTTTCTTGTCGCAAGATAAGTAGACTGATTTAGCTAAATCACTTGTAATGACATAACCCACATGGGATTCTTAAAAGCATAAACAGTTAGTACAACAAACACCTCAAAGTGCTAGCTAGGGTTTAGTCATGTTAAAAATTTTGCCTAGTATCGCACTTGGGATGCCAAGTCAAGACTTTCGATCCCAAAGGTCCTACCCACATTCACGGAACGTTAAGGTTAGCTAAACACCCATGCAACAATGATCTAGGGTTTTATCCTAAGGATCGAATGACCTAATACTAGACTTTCAATTGAGTTTAGAAACCCTAGGGTCAAACATTGTCGGCCTAGTAAGGTAAGGGTTGGGTTGGGTCAAGAGGACTCCCAAACCCTACATCTTGATCAAGCGTATTTCTTGACCAAAAAACATCGTTTGATGGGAGAAATGATCCCACAAGTTAGGTGCGACACTTGTGCAACAAGTTGCAACATCACATGGTTTTGTGTTTAAATCACAAGATAGATTTGCCACTCCTTGGAACTAGGTTGGCAGGTTCCAAGTACAAGCTTAATTTACAAGAGGATGAGTAGTCATCCTGCTACTAAGTTGCCAAGTTAGGGTAACGAGAAATTGACCAATCAAGTTAGGGCGACAAGGTTGCCCAAGATTTAATGTCTTAATTTAAGGAGCTTAAGGTGTTTGTTAATTTGGGTTAATAGGGTATAAAACCCTAACCCAAGGATAAAAGGGTAAACAAAAAAACCCTTGGGGATCTTGCCAAGTCGCAATTGATCCCGAAAATGAATGTTGGATGCATTCGGAGAGAAGAATTCACACCTTAGCAGCTGGTCAAAACAAATGACCACTGGATTGATTGTGTTTTTATAGTTAGGAGCACTGTTTGTATTGCTTTGCTCAAAGAACTAAAGATGGAAAAATAATTAATGCTTTAGGTTGAAGGACTGGAGGGAGAGGCAACATCAGTTACCCCCGACTATCTACCTGACCCTAACCAAGGGGGTTGTTAGCCGCGTCAGGTATGTGGACCGAACCCGCCACGAGAGGTCTCTCTGTGGGTGCTACTTGGAGCAGGAGGACACTTGGGTGCGGGGGGGCTTTGGCTGTAAATCCCTTGCCTTCGGGTCCTGCACAAGAGGCCGACGTGACTCGAGATTGGATCTCGAGGCCCGCATACTAGTCTATGGGCGAAAATTTGGACTAGTAATCCCTGAGGATTGCTAGATTGCCTTTGGGTGGATTATGGATTGCCTTCGGGCAAATTATGGAATAGCCTATAGGCTGGATTATTATGATGTATTTCAAAGACGGATAAATAAGATCAATTGTTGAAAAGGAACTTGTTTGACATTATTTTTCTATATCAGTGCTTAAATTACGTGAAGGAATAGGTGATTAATTGGTTAATTAATGAAGCTGATTTTACGTATCAAACTAAATGTGGTAGGTAATTAGATAACTAAAGCAACTCCAAGGAACGTGTGGTGGATGCGACCATAGGTCCATCCTACGGATGGGTAGCCCGGTTGGCCGGAAACTTTTCTTGAAGGAAATTGACAGCAAGGAACGATGACCTAGAATCTAGGATACTAGAGTCCTGATTTATGCTGTTTTAGGAGAACAGAATGGAACTATGCCTTACGGGTAGAGAGGTCGAGCTTCACATCCCTCTCGTTTCCCATTCTCCTTGAACCAAGTGTAGCATGAATTTGCTTCGACCCTAATATTTCTGCGTAAATTAGTTCGCATGGGGTTCGACACTAGTAGCTGCTGTTCTAGGAATTTGACCACTAGGAAAACCCTGATTCAGGTCGGTCCTAAGTGGGAACGGCCGGAATGCTTTCGCTTCATAACAGACTCGGGAGGACCAAGATCACAAACCCCATGACATTTCAAGGGAGTGCCGGGCGGCACTTTCTAGACTTTCTTCCCGATGGGCTGCTAAGACGTGTCCTGCAAGTGAACAGGGGGACACGTTACAAGCTCCTTAGTAGCCCATTTCATAGATATGTATTTAATCTTGCACATAGCTTCCATAGGCTTAAACCAACATGAACTATTTGCTGTAAACTAAGAATAACCAGTAGTAAATGCATGCTTCATTCGCTCAAGAGGTGAGTATATCCTCTAACTAGCACTACGATAGCCATGCATTATAATAGTGTTGAATGAAAATCTAGGTCTTTGAATTCCCTTGCATTTGGAGGCAAAGGAAACTCTCGAAGCATATCCCAATTCCTAGGATGATTAACACAAATGGTAAGAAATTGGATTGATTTCCTCCCATCCTTACTTTTTTCTCTTCCATAAGCAGAACCATCATCAAGCACCTTTGTTTCCATATGCACTCCTGTAATATAGGGATGTCCCAAAATCACTACATTATGAGGAACTATCTTGCACAAAGAAGTGTTGCTCTTCTTGTACATTGCCAATCGTCACTTTTACATTAGGACATGCAATCGTAGAGCTCCCTTGAAGAATTATTTGTAGCCCTCATACGCCAATCATCATCAATGTCCACAGGCCATGCACCATTCTCATACAATCCATGACATTAATCTTAGACTCCTGGTGGTCAAGCAAAGAAACACAAGGAGTTTCACACTCCCCTATTTTGACTACTATTTTAGTGGTAGCCGTGGCCTAGTGATTTCTTGTGTAATGACTTCAAGGAATAAATCCTAGAGTCTCTTTCCCATATTTTTGCATTTTCCTTACTCCACCATGCATATTGCTACAAGAGATTGCATTTTTCACCTCTTTCTTCTCTTTTCCACATGTTGTCCCACTGATTAGTAGCATCTTGCATAGATAAACTTACATCATGCTCATATTCAACCCAAATACCCAACAGACCAATTTTTTATTCAAATTGCAGCAATGCACTAGTGGTATCACCAAGAAAACGATGCTTCCTCTTGTGAAAAATCAAATTACAAGCCAACATTGAAGTGTGTGCACAAGAGGGAGAGGAGACACAAAGTACAAGAACATATCTTGCTTAAAAAATTGCTTAGCTACATGCCCTTATCCACTCCTGCTTAAGGAGAGTTCATATGCCTATACTCTCAACACCCCCCCTCAATGTCAGGTGGCATTGGAATACAAATCATAAGAGAATTCCCCCCCTTAACCCAAAATAGGATGTCTTTATAGATTAGACTACAAGGATGGTTATAGGTAGAAAGGATACCACTCAAAAGAGTTGATCATCGGTGGATTGAGAGGCAAATTTGACCTCCAATTCCTTAGGTAATTTAGGATTATTAGGAAATTTATTGGTAATATGTTTAGTCTTCTTACATTTATTACATTTCATCTTTTATCGGTATTTTTCCCCACAATTGTTTACAATATGCCCTTTATTCTAACAAAAAGTACACTTATTGACAACTGTATGCACCAAGACTTGGTCACGGGATGTTGAAGTAGATGCATAATTGGTGCTTCCTTCTTTGTGATTCCTTTTTTCTTCATCCAAACAGGATTGAATGGTACTTGCCAAGGTAGGATTGGGAATATTAGTAAGAGTTGTTACAAGTCTAGGAAATACCTTTTTTGACATCTTTCAAAAGAATGGCAATAGCATCCTCATCATGGATTGATGCTTGCACTCAAGAAAGCTGTGCCATGAGGCTCTTCATATGAGAAATACATTTTCCCAAGTCTTCTCCTTCTTTGTATTCCAAGCTGAAGAATTCAATCTTAAGGAAAATCTTAGTGTTTTTACTTATAGCACCATAGAGCTTTTTAAGCTCATCCCATTTATCCTTGGTAGTGGAGAGCTGATCAACATGATGAATCAAAGATTCGTATAAGTGTAACATGATTATTTCTTGAGCACGTTGATAATCCTCCACATCAAAAGGATTTATAGAATCAATAGCTCTAGTCCCTTGAATCAGAGGCCAATAACCTCTCTCTTTACAAAGGGCCACTAGTGCAAGAACAAAAAACAATGTAGATTTTACAATCAAAATAACAAAGATGAGAATGGTTGAAAATCATACATATGGAGTATTTCAAAATAGGACTTAGGTGGTCCTTGCCTTTGACTAACCCTTTTTTTATGTTTGATTGTTTTCCTTGGCTTTAGTGAAGTGAACTTGGACTACACTTTTGGCTCCTCCTGGTGATGTGGCTTATTAGAGAAGTTATTAATGGAACAAGGTTGATCAATCAACTCTATGCTATGGGATGAATTAGAGAAGAAACACTAGCTAAATACATCAGTAGTGCTAAGAAGCACTTGTACCAACTTCCATTCTTCTACTCATAATAAAGGTCAAACTTCACGAGCTTAGTAGTGTCCATGAGATGAGAAGAACCTTTGCATTCGAGCTCCACAAAACAATATAACTAATCCTAACAAAGTTTTTTCAGTGATTACAATCACTATTGATAATACCCTGATTGAAAAAAGCAAGAATAGGAAAGCTTGAAGCTTCCTGGCTATGGCTGCCAGAAAACCCATAGTTAGGGTTTTGGTCATATTAGACAATAGGGGAGGAATTAGTTCAAACCCTCTTAGAGGGAGATGTCCCACTAGGGGGCTATGAAAACCTACGGTATCCAAAGTGATTGCACCGTGCCTGTTGATTGTGCCAGGCTATGGGATGTCACGCTTCCAAGACTGTGATGTTTTCTGCAACCTCAGTAATACTGCCCTCCATGTTTCCCAATGTTTGGTTTTTATGTGCTGTACTGGAGCACCCTAAGCTAGGGTTGAAGTCTCCAGAAGAAATCAGGAGCTAATATTGCCTCCTTTTCCCACACTAGCTCCTCCAAGGTCAGGGGGTCAACAAGCTATGGAAATAGAGGTCAAGAGATAAGATGAAGAAGATGAAGGCTCATGTGCACTTAATGATGGATGATGCTAAAGGAAGCTAAAGAGATCAGATATGACTTTGATACCATGTGGAAAATCAGAGTACAAGCCAACATTGAAGTGTGTGCACAAGAGGGAGAGGAGGCACAAAGTACAAGAATATGTCTTGCTTATGAAGTTGCTTATTATGAGTACAACTAGGGTCACCTCACTCAATCAATTGATATAGACCCATAGGCTATTTATATATCCCCAACTGTCTAGGTTTAGGGTTTCCCCTTCCCCTCAAGACCGTTCACACCTACTTGCCCTTATAACACCATATTGGGGAATATGGAAATTTCCCATAAGTTTGGGACACGTGGTCAAATCTTTGGATTTGGCATAACTTGAATACTATAACTCCAAATCAAGTGCTCTATAGCTCAATAGATTCCATTTTTCAAGCACTTTGCAATGATAGCTCATATCATATGGTTTTAAGAAACTTATGGGCATGTTATCCAGGTGCCACCTTTTTAGCATTCAAAAAATGGAAATTGGGAGATTCCCAATTTTACTAATATTATGTTTTATCGACTCCTACATAAGGAGAGTTTGTATGCCTATACTTTTTAGTACCTCTTAATTATGTCAATGATTTCATCATGAAATTCCCTCTTGGTGATGCCAAGAACCTCTCTCGAGGTGAATTCCACTTATTTAAGATTCATTCTTCAAGAACCTTCTTAAGATCCGTGGCTGTCTCAATATTAGACTGCATCTTCTTATTGCCCTCTTATTTGCTATTCTATTTTTGCTCATGACCAACCTCTTTCATAACATGCTGGGAGGTGGCTGATTTGTAGCTTTAGGATGATCCACACTTCTTCTTGTCACTCTTTTAGATGTCCTTGTATTATCTTCATCTCTCTTTTGTTTCTCTTCAACAAGTACATCTGTGTTTTGCACCTTTGCTAAATATGCATACATTGAATATGCATCTACAAGTGATTCCCAACCAGTTATGTCACGAATGTCTTACCTTGCATGATATATTTCATTATTAGTAACTTTTCTCTTTTCAGTTGCATGCAAAGCATGTGTCCATATTGTAGCCTTTGGACTAACCATCACTTGGCCAGGTATTCTATCCAACTATAGACCAAAACTAGAAGCATGTGCAACCACATAAGCATTTCACACAGCCAAGTCTTCCAAGAACTTTTGCATACCTCCCTTTCCAAAATTCAAAGAAAGAGGCAATCCCATTTCTTGTGCATCTTTCCAAAAGATGATTTTTTGTGTCAAGGCCTCTTGATAAGCAGCACAATCCTTCCTTTCATGTTGCAAAATATCACACCACATACATCTTTTCCCTGGTTTAGGAGCTATTGCCCGTCCCCTTTCCTCTTGCTCTTTCTCATCCAATTTTACAACCTTCAACTGAATACATTCCTTTGACCAATTCATCTAATACATCTTTCCTAACCATTGGAATAGTAGGTATAGCCATAGGGTTAGCCAGAAAAGTGGGTGGCTTACTTGATACATCAATTGTTTTGCCCATAACATTGGGCAAGCTAGATACATGTAATCTTTCTCTTCTTCTATGATTTTTCACCAGTGCACTAACAGCTTCCGTAACATTCCTCCACTCTGTTTTAAGACCTATCTCTATAGTCTAATCCTCTAGCAAATCATCAAGCTTCTTTTGAAGCTCAGGATCTGTTGCTTGTAGAAACAATTCAATTTTCTGACTTGCAAGAGCTTGCTGTTCTGCAAGATCTAACTTCTCATATTGACTTTCAAATTCTCCTAATAATTATGTAGCCACGAGACCCTTATTGGTTTGTAGAATCCAATCCTGAAAAGTCTTGTGAGTAATCAAACTGGTGTCTTCAATGTAAAATTCTTCCCTTAGTGTATTCTTGAAAGCTACCCAGTCAGCGTATTCCATGTATAATTTAGTAACTCAGGCTTTGTGGGAGCTTTCACTCAACCGCTAAGACCCACGGACCGCTTATTGTTTCAAGCGTTCCAAGCCGAGCACTAATGGCTACCTCTCACATAGCCGATGCGCCATCCATATCTACGGGTGTAGTGAGCTTACCTTGATGCCGTTCGAGTTACCTCCTCTCCCGCGCACTCCGATAGCTCCACGATCCAAGTGCAAGCTTCAAGCAAGCTCCATCCTCAAGCTCCATGCTCCAAGCTCGATTGCCGCGAGCAAGACAAGAGAAGAGAATAGAAGAGAATAAGAGAGGAAAAGATGGAGAGCTTCTCCTCCTCGGTCCCTCACCCTCACACACTCACTCCCTCACCCTCTCACACTCCCTCTCTCAAGCACAAGCTCAAGCAAGCAAGAAGAAGAAGAAGAAGAAGAAGAGGAGAGCTACTTTTGGCCACACACAAGAATGAGCTTCTCATTCACTTTTCAACTTTATATACAAAACCCTAAATCCCTTTTGGGCGGTCATCCCCTTTTCCCCTTTTTGCATGGCCGGCCATAGCCTAGGCCCTTTTTCCCATTGTCCTTCTATCTTCCTAGCTTCCTTTCCACCTCCCGTCTACATTTACAAATTGCACGGGTGAGAGCCCGGCGCTCTTTTAAAAGTTTTCTGGGTGCGCCTTTTTATTTTAAAATGCGCCTTTCCCCTTTTGCCTTTGCCTTGGACTTTTAAGGTTGCCCTTGCACTTTTGGCCTTTTCTCTTTTTCTTTCTTCAGTCAGGCTACCTTTTTTCCGCCTTTGCCCTGTGTCTTTTCCACTTCTTTTTGCTTTCTTCGTGTTGGGGTTAACATTATCCCCCTCCTAGACGAGTGCCAGTCCCATGGCACTCACCATCGTAGGTAGCAAGCTGTAGCATGCACCAAATTTTGAGATATCAAGCTCCACTCGTGATACGCCAGGGTGACCATTGTGTATTTATGTCACCGACTTGTCAGTTGTTGCAGACGCGGTTGGTACACTGCCCATGAATAATAGCTACATGATAGCTATCCTTATCTACTCTAGTCCGTGGATCAGTTAGTATGCCACCTTAGTTAGTTGAGTTTGATTTGAGACCCATATATAGGGTTCTTCTATTTCTTTGTAAGAGAGTTTTTTTGGCTTACACAACTAAGAAGAGGAAAACTATTTTCAGCCTCCACCCTTGTGGGTATTCCCCCATTGTGCAAGCAAGAAAGCTTCAAGTGAGATTCCTTCCTTCTCTCCCACAATCTTGACATGGTATCAGAGCCTTGTTCGTGGTAAGGAGCTCAAGAAAGCAAGCCAAGCTCGTAGTGTTTTGGTAAGAGGAGCAGTGTTGCTTTCATTTTCTGTTTTGGGAGCAGATCTCTACAGGTAGCACAGCCGGAAAGTGCAGGAGTGCATTGTCTCAGGTTGAGACGCCCTTCGCGGTGAAGCAAGAGGGCAGTATATGCTGCGGGATAGGGCTTTAGCCCTTGGCCACCTTGTTTTTTTTATTTGAGGCTATTTCGGGGCCTGTTTTGGAGGCAGAAGTTTTTTGCATGCACTTAGAAAAAGGCCCAGTTTTATGCTGTGCAGCCCCACTGTTCTACAGGTCAGTGAAAAGTTACTGTAGAAATTGCATCGTATGCTTGTGCGCAAAGACATTGGGAGTTACAGAATCATCCATGTTGCCTGTTGATGCAAAATCGTCACTAGGAAGTGAGTGTGTAGTCAAATACCACTTTCATTAGTTTTGCAGATTTGCCTTTGTGAGGCTAAAGCTGTGTTCTTTGCAGTGATAGAATTTTTTGTAGTGTTCTGTAATGGCGTCTGATTCTCTCTCACAGATTGTCACTGAAAAGCTTGACAAGAACAACTTCCAAGCATGGAAGTTTAGAATGACGAATTTCCTTATGGAAAAAGGATATTGGGAATTTGTTGCAGGAAATGAAGAAGAACCAGTTCTTCCTGATGTTCCCAATCAACAGCAAATGCAGGCATTTAAAGCATGGCATGAGAGAGCCAGGAAAGTTATGCACTGGCTGTCTATCAACATTTCAGACTCTATGATTGTGCATATTCAAGATGCAAGTACGCCAAAGGAGGCATGGAATACTTTGTCAAAAATGTATAGCACAAATACGCAAGCCAGGAAAATGCAGCTCAAGCAAGAGTTGCATAATATGCAAAGAGAAAATATGAGCATCAATGACTACCACATGAAGGTGAAGAAGATTGCAGATGCACTTGCTTGCATCTTCTTCAGGAGGAACTTCAAAAGAAGCTGTCTTCTACTCAAATGCTGGAAGAGGTAGAGGCAGAGGTAGAGGAGGCCGATTTGGAGGCCGTGGTAGAAATCAGAATATGCAGCAAACTCAAGAAAACTAGTCCTATGGAGGAGGACATGGTAACTCTAGAGGCAGGGGGAGCCAAAGAGGTCGTGGTGGATGGCAAAGAGGCCGAAATGCAAACAGTAATGTTGAATGCTACTACTGTGGTAAAATGGGTCATATGGCTAAAGACTGCTATAGAAAGCAGAATGACATCATGAATGGAAAATTGCAACAAGGGAATTATGCATCTTCTAGTAGACAGGATGATGACAGAAATGAGCATTTGTTTATGGTACAGCACATGAATAATTCTGTGACAAGTGCAGAAGAAAGCAACGATGTATGGTATGTTGACTCAGGTGCGTCAAACCACATGGCAGGTCATGCAGAATGGATGGAGGATGCAAGGAAAATGGAAGAACCAGGATTTGTGGAGATTGGTGATGATACTGCATATCCTATTGTGCAGATTGGAAAAATTCATTTGTCTATGCAGGATGGGAAAAAGAAATACCTGTCCGATGTATTTCATGTCCCGAATATCACCAAGAATCTGGTTTCTGTTGGTCAAATGGTTGAGCAGGGCTTGCAGGTCAGATTTAATCCTCATGGATGCTTTGTTGAGGATATAAAAAATAAAGGTCGCTTGATAGCAAAAGGAAAGAAGAAGGGCAAAATGTTTACATTGGATGCAGACATGTCTGAATTGAGTGCAGCAATGTTTGCACATGGGACAGGTGTAGTTGTAGATATTGATATCTGGCATAAACGCATTGGTCATATTAATGTACAACGACTTAAATCAATGCAGGCCCAAAATATTGTTGCAGGATTGCCCAAATTCAAGGTTGCAGAAATGCATAAGGTATGTGAAGCCTGTCAGTTTGGAAAACAGGCAAGGAAACCATTTCCTAGACATGTTCAAGAGAGTGAGAAGCCATTGGAATTAATCCACTCTGATGTGTGGACTACTAAAGCTGCATCTTTTGGAGGCTGTCATTATTTTGTCACTTTTATTGATGACTATAGCAGAAAAGTTTGGGTGTATTTTATGAAAAAGAAAAGTGAAGTTTTTGGGCACTTCAAAACTCTTAAAGCTATGGTTGAAAAAGAAACAGGCATGCAGATAAAATGCCTAAGGTCAGATGGAGGGGGAGAGTACCTCTCAAATGAGTTTGCAAGGTTCCTGTAGGAGCATGGCATAAAGCAGCAATATTCATGCAGTCATACCCCACAACAAAATGGAATTGCAGAAAGGAAAAACAGGCATATTGGAGAGGTATCTCGTGCCATGCTCAATGAAAAAGACTTGCCAGATTTTTATTGGGCTGAAGCAGTTGCTACAGCAGTCTACATAATGAATAGGACTCCCACTGCAGCAATACATGGAATGACTCCAGAGGAGAGGTATACTAGTAGGAAACCAGATATTTCTCATTTGAAAATTTTGGTTGCATTGCCTATGTACATGTGCCAGATGAGCTGAGATCCAAGTTGGATCCAAAAGCTGAGAAGTGCATCTTTATTGGTTACTCTCTGCAGCAAAAAGGGTATAGATGCTATAACCCTTCTACTCGTAAGTTTATAGTGAGCAGAGATGTTTTTTATGAGATGAGTAGCTGGTATAAACCAGTAAATGTGATTGATAATGTAGATGCACAAAATGGTAATGCTGCATAAAATTCACAGCAGCAGTCACAAAATATTAGTGGACCTGGAGCGTCCTCTAGCAGTGGTTCACATTCTTTGCCATGGACAGGCAGATTGAGATCAGGAGAATCTTCTCAAAGTAATGCAGATAGTGGTATGCAGGTATCACGAAAAGGAAAAGAGAAGGTTGATCAGCCCATGTTTGATGTGAATGCAGGTCACTCTTATGTGGATGGTGAATCCAGTGGCTCAGAACAGAGCATTGATGATGAGCTGGGTATTCCTTCTATTGTTACACCTAGAGTAAGGAAGACTAGGGATGTTTTGAGAGCACCTGGGAGTGAACCTACTTTGCGCAGGTCTACCAGAGCTAGGTATCCTGTGGATAGGCTAAAATATGATGGATTTACAGCCATTCACTATGCATATATGGTCAAAGTGATACAAGAACCAGAACCCACTTCTTTTGAGCAAGCCATGGGAAAAGAAAAATGGGAGAAAGCCATGGATGAAGAAATAGATGCCTTGGAAGCAAATGCTACATGGGAATTGGTACCTTTGCCTAAAGGTAAAAATGCAATTGGCTGTAAGTGGATTTATAAGGTGAAGCACAATGCAGATGGTTCTGTGAAGAATAGATACAAGGCAAGATTAGTAGTCAAGGGGTATGCACAAACATATGGCATTGACTATGAAGAAACATTCAGTCCGGTTGCAAGGATGGCAACTGTAAGAGCAGTCATTGCTATGGCTGCATCAAAGGGATGGTCTTTACATCAGATGGATGTAAAGAATGCCTTCTTGCATGGTGATTTGCAAGAAGAGATCTATATGGAGCAGCCACCAGGTTATGTGCATGCTATTCATCCTGAGTTTGTTTGCAGGTTGAAGAAAGCCTTGTATGGCTTGAAGCAAGCACCTAGAGCATGGTCTGACAAGATAGGATAGTATCTTGTCACTATTGGCTTTCAGATTTCCAAGGCAGATTTCTCACTTTATGTGAGAAAAACAGAGAAAGGTATTATGCTACTTGTCATTTATGTTGATGATTTGATTATGACAGGTGACAGTGATGAAGATATCCTTCATGTGAAAATGCTATTGAAGCAGAAGTTTGAGATGAAGGATTTGGGAGAGCTGCATTATTTCTTGGGCATTGAGGTGATCAGATCACCAAGTGGAATACAGCTCTTGCAGAGGCAGTATGGATTGGACATGCTGTCCAAATATGGGATGACAGGCTGTAAGCCTATTTCAGTTCCTTTGGAGCAGAATGTGAAGCTGAGCACAGATGCAGGTGAGCTTCTAGAAGACCCTACTATGTATAGACGCATAGTAGGAAGTTTGATTTATATGACTATTACCAGGCCAAATTTGAGCTATGCTATTGGATTGGTAAGTCAGTTTATGCAGGCTCCAAGGAAACCACATTTGGATGTGGCTAGAGGCATACTCAGGTATGTGAAGTCCACATTGTAGTATGGACTATTTTATGAGACTGGGGTTCAGATACAGTTGCATGGATACACTGATACTGATTGGGCTGGTAGTATTTCTGATAGACGATCTACCAGTGGATATGTGTTCTCTTTTGGGAGTGCTGCAGTCACTTGGAGCAGCAAGAAACAGCCTACATTTGCCTTGTCCAGCACAGAGGCTGAGTACAGGGGTGCAGCAATGGCTGCATGTGAGGTAGCTTGGTTGCATAAGCTAGTTTATGATATGCATCAATCTACAGATGGGCCAGTTGTGATTTATTGTGACAACATGAGTAGTATACACTTGGCAAATAACCCAGTCTATCATGCTAGAACAAAGCACATTGAGGTGCATTATCACTATGTGTGAGAGAGGGTTTTACTAGGTCTTATTGATCTAGTTTATGTCAGCACAGAGGATCAGGTAGCTGACATATTCACAAAGGCATTGGGTGCAGAGAAGCTGCGCAAGTTCAGAGACCTGCTTGGTGTGCAGGAATTGGTATTGAGCTCGAGGGGGAGTGTTGAGATATCGAGCTCCACTCGTGATACGCCAGGGTGACCGTTGTGTATTTATGTCATCGACTTGTCAGTTGCAGACACGGTTGGTACATCGCCCATGAATAATAGCTACATGATAGCTATCCTTATCTACTCTAGTCTGTGGCTCAGTTAGTATGCCACCTTAGTTAGTTGAGTTTGGTTTGAGACCCATATATAGGGTTCTTCTATTTCTTTGTAAGAGAGTTTTTTTAGCTTACACAACTAAGAAGAGGAAAACTGTTTTCAGCCTCCACCCTTGTGGGTATTCCCCCATTGTGCAAGCAAGAAAGCTTCAAGTGAGACTCCTTCCTTCTCTTCCACAATCTTGACACCGAAGATGTGGGTGACAAGGACGCCTGTGGTTTCTGTGGAGGAGTGTTGGTGGTGGTGTGGCAGAAGGTCCTGGGGGCCTGTTGGTGGCCAAGGTGGCAGGTAGAAGGTTGTTGGAGTTGGTGGTACGGCTATGCTGTGTTGGGAATTGCATTGATGGCCAGCACGAGTGTGGTTTATTGGGGATTCTGCACATGACGATTTGTTGCGGGCTTGTTGGATGGTAAGGGACAAGTATCAAAGTTGAGTGTTGATGAAGAGCAAGCAACACCTTATACCTGCAATTGGAAAACCTCACCTGTGATCTCTCCTTAAGGGGTAGTGCTAGGCTTCTCATCGTGCACAAGACATATTTTGATTAGTTTGGGA
Source organism: Lygodium microphyllum (assembly GCF_053477565.2). Lineage (NCBI taxonomy): Eukaryota > Viridiplantae > Streptophyta > Polypodiopsida > Schizaeales > Lygodiaceae > Lygodium > Lygodium microphyllum. The sequence goes on from NC_141148.1 coordinate 108,441,833, forward strand.
GACAGGTCGAACTCTAAGCAAGCCTAGAGTATTGTCCTGCACTTGAGGACCCAAACTGTGGATATACTTCGGTGCAAATATTATGTGAGTGCTCGTGCATACTTAGATATTACATAGTTAGAAGACCGTGGGCTAGTTTCTCATAACAATGCGTGGATGAAGCAAAGTTATCCATGTGGAGAAAGAGTACATGTGAAGGTATATGAGACATCCTTTGCATTGTGACTGCACGACGGAGCATTATTGAATACTGGGACACCGCACTTTCAGTAGCTAGAAACTATTAGACTTACTTGATGAGTACGGTGTACATTTCATGGCCAATCGTGCGGTGCTTATCACCACTGATTGCAATGATAGTAAGGCAGAGTGCAAAAGAAAATTGTGCAAGTGGATTAGGGTGACAGGTCTAACCCTAGGCAAGACAAGCTCCCCCGGTATGTCCTGCCCTTGATGTGCCCTGAACAATTGTGGGTGATTGTAAGGGGCTAGGGGACTAGGGACAAAGCCGGTCGACCAAGGTCACCAGATGTACCTAATTTGAGAACCCCTAGGTGTTGTGCTGTGATCGTGGGTGCTTCTTATTTTTCCAGTCATTTCTTTTTCTTTTCTTTTCTGTTCTTTTCTTTTCCCTTTTTTTTTCTTTTTTTTTCTTTTTTTTCCTCTTTTTTTTTTGCCTGAGTATAACCATTACAATCTGTTGAGGCTATCAGCCTTTCAATGGGTTGGAAAATGTCAAGCTTCGAAGGCTTAGAAAATGAATAGTACAATGATGATGGTGCCCTAGCCTCGTTGTTAGAGAAGCAGTTGGCGAAAGGGGAAGATACACTTGAGATATTGCAATCCTCCTTGCGGCACATGCGATGTGGGTTCAATTGAGGTAACGATTGCCATGAGCCAACTATAGAGCTTGGCCCAGAAACGGGACGTGGCCCAGGAATGTTTTGTGGGCCATGCAATGTGGGCGGTTGGCAAGGGTGCTTTCGGTAGCGTGGCTTTGCCGCGGCTCGTTGTGGGTGTTGCGGCGATTTGGGCATTGAACATTTTCGCACAAGGACCTGTATTATCTTGCATCCACTTATCGCTTCATGAGAGCATATGCATTGTGTATGCCGCAACTATAATAAACCAGTGCAATGCAAGGAGGCATCACTTATTTGAATTATATGGTGTTGACTAGACATTTATCACCTGCGCTTGATTAGCTTTTTTTCTTTTGCTAAAGACGTAGCATATATTAAACGCAGATATGATAAGTTCATACAAGTCAAGAACATGTCAACACTTAACAATTCGGGAACACTTAACCATTTAAAAACAAAAAATCCTGGCCAGTCATCATGTGATAAGCCCTTCATGCATTATGGGCTACTCGATCTGTACGAGGCGGGGCGATTCTGAATGGCCGGGTGATTGGGGCTCTGCTGGTGTGGGGCTCCCACGGGGGTGAGCAAGGAACATGTCGGCCGAGACATGAATGGTGTAATCCCGGCCCGCTACCGTCTCCAGAATATCTTTAATTAGTTCATTAAATTCTTCTCTTTCCCGAGCTGCCCTTTTTGCCTTTGAGCGTCTGGGGCCCGAGCGGGAGCTGGAAGTGCGTACCACTAGTGCTGCGGCCTGTTGCGGGTTTCGAGTCTCGACTTTCTTGACTCGGGGTTCTTTGGCCATTGCCCTAGGCAATGTCGCTTAGGGACCCGCTTCTTGGCATACCGCTTGATGGTGGGCACATAGCGCTCCGGTGGAGGGGCGCATGCCACATGCTCCCGCCTTCTCCGAAGAGCGTCTTTGCATGCTAGATCCCCATGATTTTCCATGCATTCCGCTGCAAAAGGAAACCTGCAAGATGCCATCCAAGGGTTTAGTCCTTGATACAGGATACAATTGTTTGCACGGAAGGGATTCTAGTGTGGTTTATGAAGCGCATATGACAAGAAGGGGAGGCGTGAGGCATGCGGTGTTTGTTGTAGGGGAATGGTCCCCATGCTGATGTTCGCGTTGCCTCTAGTCATTAGTGGATATTAGTTTATGCTAAGTCGCGTGGACTGGTTGTCATGGAGTGGGACAAGGTACATCCTCGAAGGATAGACCAAAAAAGGGAAGAAGGTGTATAGGAAGGGACTACACCCTGTCTACACCATCAGAGTTGTTGGTCAAGGCCTCCTATGGCAGCAATATGGGTTGCATGCCCTTCACTTGGAGGTGGGGCTGGTCACACGACTTTCAAAAGTGTGATGAGAGGAGGACCTGAGGAGCTTAGCCTGTCCAACCCGACTCTTCTCCCTGCGCTTGACTATCATTGCTTGTGTGTGTTGATATTGTTTATACATGGTGACACAAAAATCAGTGTTTATTTATATACATATCTATGAATCCATGTCACATCACGAGGATAAGAACCAAGTGTAAAACTCGGGGTTGTATCGGAGCATGGCACACGCATCTAGTATTCGTGGCAACTGACTTAATACTGATAGATATTTTGCCACGTCGAGCAGCATGGAACCTTGACCGAGTCTACTAGTAATATGTAACTCCTCCTCAGTGAGAGCCTTATCAATCAAAGGGCCCTGTAGCCTAGTCCCAGCTAAGCCCGTACCCCGAATGTCAGTGAGCACTCGAAGGGAAGTTGGTGCCACGTAGGTTGGGTCTCTTTGAGACCGCCATTTGGCCAATCGCTCTTCTGAGACCGTCATGATCTGAGCCCCTAGTTCAGCCATTACGATGTGGCTTTCGCACCAACGCTGCTCAAATTGACTGTGGCCTACTGACAATCGCTTTAGTAGCTCTATGTCTACGAGATTTGGTCAGCAGAGCACTTCATTGAATGTGACGGTTAGGCGCAGTTCGTCATCCTCCTCGTTAGGGATGAGTCGCATATGTTCATGCAGGAGCCTGTCGTAGTGCCCATTAAGATGTTCTTGTTCTTCCCATGATAGAGGAAAGGTCAAGTAATCTCCAAGCTGCACCTTGGGGATCGTGCCCATGTCCGCAAGGACGTAGACACGCGCGACCACTTTAAGCTTAGCCTCCAACTCAGTTAAGCATTCTGCGACACTTCTATGTTCAACAAGGGCTTGCTCGGTTGCTATCTCATGCAAAGTTCTAAGAGTTTCCTTAGGCTTTAGCATGGTTGGGGGCTCAGGCCTAGATGAGCAAGATTGGTCCACACTAGGTTTTCTTATGCTCTTGGGGTTCTCATGTTTCTCCTGAGGTTTTGCTGTTATTTCATCATGGTTCTTCTCGGATGTGACTGGTATAGATTTGTCACCCTATTGTGACAGCGTTGTATCCACTCTTGATTGATCAATGTGAGTTCTATTGTCAGTGGATAGAGTGTTGCAAGCAACTGTTGATGGCAACGGTTGCTTTGGTTTCTCAGAACACATGGATGTGTTTGAGATTTCACCGCTATTAGGAGAGGCATCAGTCGGTTCATTGGTGGGTAGACTCGATGCTTCATTCATCAGCTCTCCAGTGCCCTTCGTCTCAATGGTCTTGGGGCCCACAACCACCTGCATCTATTGTTGTTTTCTCTGCTTTCTCCTCTTTTTCTTGGTCAATGAAGGTGCCTCTCTCAACAACTCAGGACCCTGGGCTATATCGACCGTTGATGTGCTTGGTCGGGCCTCAGCATTCTCTCTCTCTAGTGTGTCCTTATGGGACATAGTCGTGGTTTGCTGAATAGCCTTGCCTGGTTGTGAGGGCACAACTGCCGCCCTTTTCGGAGAGTCTAGCTTTTCAACCAACTCTCCTGCGTTTAACTCCCCTGTCCTAGGCTTTAGGCACTTTGAAAGTGCTGGAGTTGTTGAGGGATTTGGTTGCAACACCTCCTCCACAGGTAAACTACTAAGGGCACGCTCCACAAGGGGCATTGTCACAGCCAAGGGCTGTGACTGCTGTGATCCCAGATTGGAAGTAGTAGCAACTAGTTCAATGGGCTGGCTACCCTTGGTGGATTGTGGTGTCAAGTCCCTAGGGCGATTAGAAGTGGTTGTGTCTTTCGTTGGCCTTTGAGCACTCATTTGTGTAGATCAAACATGAGCTGATCTAGTCGCATTAGGTGGCTCAGGCATTTCCTTGGGTCGAGAGCTATAGATGGCATCATGTCCCACCTCTTTGATGATTGGAAGCTTAGATGGAGATAGAGATTGGAATTGAGCAGTCGCGCTTGACAACTGCTGTGGTGCTTCCTTTGTCTGTTTGGGAGAAGAGGGCGTAGGAGATCTAGGACTCTTGGGTGGACTTGGCACTCGCTGAATGAACTGCTTGAGGTTACTAGACGATTGTGCCATTTTCTTTATTGAGCGATCAGCCTTGCCTTAAGCAATGTTGTGCCTATGATGCTTGTTCTCCCCTTGGGGAATCAAAGGCTCCTTGGGTGCTAATGATTTTTGTGCCTGCTCAATGGCTACGTATGACATCTGTCTATTTAGCATGCTAGGCTGGGGCTCCTTCCTTCGAATAGCCATGTCCGGTTTCTTGCCTTGAGACCTAGGGTTTCTCTTAGATTTCCTCCTGTGCCATGCTTTTGAGGCACTCTGGCCTTCAGCTGATAGAGGCGGTTTAGCAGGGGGTTTTGGTACCCAAGTCCATTGGTTGCCTGCATAATACCCTTGAGCACGAAGCAACGCTTTGGATATCCATCACGGCGTTGTGCTAGCTCTCCATCGATGCCTTCGCCTATAAGGCTTGGGATTCTTTCATGGTCTTCTACGATATTTGTGAGTCCAAACCCTGTCCTTGGCCTTGTCTCTTGACCTTCTTGTTTCCGGCATGGCCTCACTCACTGGTTCTCGTTGTTCGACCTGTGCTTGTATCAACTCTTCCAACAAGTCCTTGCCCTCGTTTGTAGGCGTGACTATTATGTCATCACCTTCCTTGCCTTTTCCTTGAGGTTCGATGAGGTCACCCTTGCTAAAGGTGGTGACTATCCTCACACCCGGTAGTGTCAGGTGTATCCTCTGTGCTACATAGTCAGCCTCACATTTGGTCGCCCTTTTGAAGGGTCTTCCTAGGAGGGTTTCTTTCTTGCAGCTAGCACTTTCTGGAGGAACATGAAATAGGATAGGCAAGCTTTCCGTTTCAATTGTCGCAAGGATTTTGCACTTCCCTGTGAGTGCTTATGGGTGTCCCCCATAAGGGCTAAGAGTTGCACTAGTCGGTGTGAGCTCTGGTTGGCCTAGTTGGGTCCATGATTCATAGGTCAAGATATTAAAATCTGCTCCTTCATCAATTAGAGCATCAATAGTATGCTCTCTTTTTGCGGTGAGTTTGACCCTAAGATAAGCAGGTGGTACTATGTCTTCATCTTCCGGGTCCTGGATTGTAAATTTAAGCCTTCTGACAGATGCCCTTGAGTTCTCGACTGCACGACCAGATGTGGATTCTCCACTACTATCTTGGATCATCAGGGCAGTGCTATTCAAGGTACATCTCTCGTCAAGAGTGTCCTGTCTAGTCATCTTGGCCTTTGTAGTTTGCTGATGTTGCATTTCGCTCCGACTAGACACAGTGTGAACATAATGTCTTTGTGTTCTCGTGGTGTGGCCTTTTTGCCCTTGATGTCTAGATTGGCCCGTTGAGGTTCTAGGGTCTCTGTTTGTCTCTGTTCGGGTATGGGCTTTTGGCTGCTCTTTTGCACATGAGAATCCATGCTTGTGTAGAGCCGTTACTTCACTAGGGTCCAATTTGGAAGACCTGTCACGGCACACGTTTTCTCTCCAACCTACTCAGGGGAGGTGCGGAGGGGGCAGTCCCCCCCGGCCCGCAGGGCCATTACGGTAGACACCATATGCAATTTGGAGGATCGTTTATAGCCAAATTTTGAACTACGCGCTCTAAATTTTAGCCCGGTTATGAATCTGTGATGTGCCTTCAGCTCTACGTAGCCTTAGGGGTCAATCTCGGGGCTTAGATGTATCAGAATTTGTGTTCTAGGCACATGTCCGATTCTGACAGTTTTTCGTCTGATTCTCAGATGTCCGATTTTCAGGAGTCCGATTATCAGAATCGGACGTCCGATCTTGGGTGGGTCCGATCGGACCAGTGGTCCGATTTTTGGTCGTGTCTGATTCTAGAAGTCGGATCAAAAAGTGATCCGATTTTCAATTGGTCCGATTCTGGGAATCGGATCAGACAGGGTGATCCGATTCTGGGCTGGTCCAATTCTGGCTGGTCCGAGTCTGGGACTTGGACGGCCTGGTTCGATTGTGACTGGTCCGATTATGGACTCGTCCAAGTGTCCGAGTCAAACGGATTGGTCCGAGCGTCTGATTCTCAAAATCGGACGGGTTGGTCCGAGTGCCACATGGCACATCTGATCGGGCTGGTCCGATTCTGGGAATCGAACAGTCTGACTCCCAAACTCGGGTGGTCCGATTCTGGGAATCGTACCACAGTGAGTTGGTCCGAGTGCGTCGTTGGCGGGCGCGATTCCCGCGCGTTTGTTTCCTCCTCACAGTCTGGTGCACACAATCACCACAGACTTTCTAGATTTGATCAGGGCACTTGTTGAAAAATACAAGACTCACCTGGAGCAGCACGAATCACCGGCGCCTAGAAATCGGGGCAGCGCTTCCTCGCCCTGTGAACCAGAAGTTCTCTCTCTCTCTCTCTCTCTATCACACAAGGCAAACCCAGGAAATCAGGTCTGTCCTGGCCTCCCAGGCCTCTTAAGGTCCTTTCTGAGCACTATAGAACCTCATAGCTAGTTCCCTGTCCCTGTCTCACCTAGAACTTGAATCTGGTCCCCTATTTCCCTATTTTAGCCTATTATACAGCAACAGAAAACCCTACTGTTTGCCTGTTTTTTTCTTCTTTTTCTTTGTTTTTTCCTACCCTAAATGCATCCAATTCACAAAATAAATACCTATACTACTCCATTCTACAACATAAATCTTAGAAAGAAAAAACCTACTTACCAAGGAGATCGAATACGGTCTTCAACCCCCTCGCTTCCTACCTATCTACCTCAAGCACCGCTTCGGGGGAAACCCCTTACTTTGATGCTCGATTCGAAGCGCGCAAGCGCTCAAGGCTTGAATCCGTTGGTCCCGGCAACGGAACCAAAATGTGGGAGCTTTCACTCAACCGCCAAGACCCACGGACCGCTTATTGTTTCAAGCATTCCAAGCCGGGCACTAATGGCTACCTCTCACATAGCCGATGCGCCATCCATATCTACAGGTGTAGTGAGCTTACCTTGATGCCGTTCGAGTTACCTCCTCTCCCGCGCACTCCGATAGCTCCACGATCCAAGTGCAAGCTTCAAGCAAGCTCCATCCTCAAGCTCCGCGCTCCAAGCTCCATTGCCGCAAGCAAGATAAGAGAAGAGAATAGAAGAGAAGAAGAGAGGAAAAGATGGAGAGCTTCTCCTCCTCGGTCCCTCACCCTCACACACTCACTCCCTCACCCTCTCACACTCCCTCTCTCAAGCACAAGCTCAAGCAAGCAAGAAGAAGAAGAAGAAGAAGAAGAGGAGAGCTGCTTTTGGCCACACACAAGAATGAGCTTCTCATTCACTTTTCAACTTTATATACAAAACCCTAAATCCCTTTTGGGCGGTCATCCCCTTTTCCCCTTTTTGCATGGCCGGCCATAGCCTAGGCCCTTTTTCCCATTGTCCTTCTATCTTCCTAGCTTCCTTTCCACCGCCCGTCTACATTTACAAATTGCACGGGTGAGAGCTCGGCGCTCTTTTACAAGATTTTTGGGTGCACCTTTTTATTTTAAAATGCGCCTTTCCCCTTTTGCCTTTGCCTTGGACTTTTAAGGTTTCCCTTGCGCTTTTGGCATTTTCTATTTTTCTTTCTTCAGTCGGGCTACCTTTTTTCCGCCTTTGCCCTACGTCTTTTCCACTTCTTTTTGCTTTCTTCGTGTTGGGGTTAACAGGCTTTTAATTCATGTACATAGTGACCCATACAAAATATTGGCTCCATGAAAGTTGAGCCACCCCAAAGAATACCATCTTTTGAATATAGGCATGCAAATATGCAGATACATTCCTCCCACTAAAAAAACTTCATCTCATGCTCTATTGCTTGTAGAGCATTCTTCACAACAGTTTCTATTTGAGCAGAATCCTACATCACCTGTTGTTGTTGTTGCATAAGCATGTTCATATTCTATACTAACTGCTGTAAAACATCACTAGAAATTATACTTGAAGGTTCTTCCATCTTATCTTTCCTTTTGATGACCTTTCACGTGGGGTGGTTCACCAATATTAGAGGGGTTTTAGTCGAAAGGTCATATCAACAGGGGATCAGAGATAGAAGGAAGTAGAGAATAGGAGATAGAAGAGAAGAAAAAGAATAGATAAGAGGTACACAAGTTAAAGACAAAGCACAATGAATCAAAACACTATGTATTGATAGAAACTGAGAAGATAAACAAATTCCTTGTCTGGCACTACTCAGAAGCAATCTCCAAGCATTAGATCTCCTAGATCTCCCTTGTAGACCAAAAACGTGCACCAAACATTAACTTTTTCTCTACTTCTTAGACTGCAAATCTAATGGTTCTGTTGGCTTCCAAAAGGGGGTAAAAATCTAGGACACCTGATCAAAATTCTTCTAGATCACTCCTTCTTGTTCTCCTAGTTTAGAGTGCTATTTGCTTCTTATAAACTACAATCATACATTGCATGATTTTTCCAATCCTTCTTTTTGCATGAAATCTCCCAAACTGGTTGAAAAAGCAACTTCCTTTTTGCATGCCACCCTATTCTTGAAGTTTTCTACATATTTTTAGGATATTTATAAGAAATAATATCCAAAATATAAAAAATAGGCTAAACTTGTCCAAAAATCTAGTACTTTTAAACCATCCATACTATGGACATTGACACTAATGACTAATATGGCATTGACTCTCTAGATCAATAAGAAAGTCGAATGACGATGCACTTTAGAGTTTTTGGCATTGTGTCTACATAGTGGCACAACAATGCATCTTCTACCTTTCATTATCTAATATGTGCCATCTTCAAAGACATGCTTTGGTGGAAGTTATAAGTATTTGTTGATGATCTATGCATGCACTCTAGCTAGAAAGAACACTTGGATAAGCTTCATGTAGTCCTTGAAGGATGTAGGCTCTATAGTCTCTCTTTGAACCCCCTAAAGTGCCAATTTTGGGTGAAACATGGATGTATCTTAGGGCACGTGGGTCGAAGAATGGCATGCTCTTGAAGTGTCCATGTGACTACATTTAAATTATGTTGAAGAATATCAATTTGTTAGTGCAAGGTGATTTTTGGTAATGGAGACTTTATATTTTTCATGCTCACTTCCTACATGATGAATATGAATGCAATTCCATGCATGTCCAAATACATGGAGGAAAAAAATTTAAGAGCACATGTGATTGTGTCATGGGGGTCTGTCTTATAGAACATGTAAGATACTATGTGAGTTCAAAAGAAAGAGTTTTATATTTAGTAAAGTAAAAGGGGTCATTTTAAGGCCTTATAACATGTAAAGAAAGGGTATTTCTTAAAATCTTTTGAACTCGTGTTATATAGATGATTCCTTATAAGTGGACCCCCCTAGGGATTGAGTGTATCCATCAAAAAAGAAAATTGAACATGATACTCATAGCATCATGCATATCTAGCCTTCACTCAAAAGAACACAATTGGATTTTCATTCTAGATGGAGTGTTTTGAATGCACAAAATAATTCAATATACAAATGAACACCTAATAAGCATGGTGATTGTAAGGTAACATCTCCTTGTATATGTAAGCTACTAGTCATTTATGTATGCTAACTAACAATCATACCATTGCTAGCTAATTAATGCCAAATGTGTATCAATAATCTATATGGTAGTTAGCAATTTTCATACATACTAGTTAATAGTCCACCACATGTATGCCATATAATATGCTAATGTATACTACTAGATCGTATAATCTATCTTTATTAACAATCAAGACTTATAAAAATGTATATTCACTACCATACATATGATTGTGGTGAATGCTAACTAGCATACATATGATTGTAGTCACTACTAACTAGCATACAATTGATTATGGTGATCCGGGTTTTTTACAACCCGGTTTACTATCACAAAATTTGGCCAAAACCCCTATCAAGAGCTTACCATATCACTTTGGGTTTACTCTTCAAGCACTAGGTATGCTACATTGCTTCTCGATTATGATAACTCTAGCAAATGGGGGGAACAAGTTCTTAGGAGGCATGTCAATGTAAAGGGTAAAAGGGATGGTTATCTTAGTGAAGATGAAAATGGATTACACCTAGGAGTTGAGTGAATGTATAGATTTTTCAAAGGACTAGCCTCCAAATACACATGGGCTCCGCTTGCATCACTAAGATTTGGAATCTATCACCATCATTAGAGGACACCTCACACTAGCACACAAGTCAATATCCACATCATGGTGTCATTTGGATCTTACACAAAAGCTTACAAGCATGGACCCCTTCTATCACATGCTTATATGTATTTATATATATATGGGGGACTAAAGTCAAAGCAGCTTTTGGAAGCCATTTTTTATCTTCTCAATAGCTCCCAAGGAAAAGCAAATTTCAAGAAAATTCGTGCAATGCCCAATTGGTTTTGAGTTGGTCTACAAAGTTGCAGAAGAAAATTTTTTCAAATTCCTCATGGATTTGAAGTTACAAAGGTGCAGACTACTGGCTACATGCAATTTGCTTCTCTCTTTCACCACACCAACTTTCCACTCTATCCTTCTTGTAAATATATTATAATAATGTACTTTGGGCACCCACCTCTTGTAATCTAGCTCCATTTCTCTATTTTGTCTACCACCATCCTTGGCTTCTTGCATGATGACCAAGGTGGGGACTTGTCCCATCCGCTACTCTCCATATTTTCAAAGATGCCATACATCATCTAGGATTATGTTAATCAAGAAGATTAGACAAATCTAATCCCTCATGGAGGCTATATAAAGAGCCCGTGGAGAATGAAGATGGGGGGGGAGGACAATGACAAGTCCATGAGAGCACTCTAGAATATCCTCATCTCTTTGAGGTAAGCTATGAGTAAGTTCTTTTATTATGTAGCATAATGGCAAGCTTCCTCTACCTCTTCTCCTCTTGTCTCCCTCTCCTCTCATCTCTCTCTCTTATATTCCAATATGGTGTCTAGTACATATATTCGCTCTTGTAAATTTGTGTCTTGGTTCTCTTGATTCTCTTTGAGAAAAGGGATGTCCTAGCCCATCCTCCCTTTGGCTAGGTGGTGCCCCTCTTTAGTTCTCTTAGTGAGGATTGGAGGTTGGATGGGTAAGAGGCAACCCGTTCATCATTTCAGCCCTCAATGGTAATTGCTAAATAGTGTATAGGAGATTTGTGATTGTGCTAACTAGCACACATGATTGTTAACTAGCAGATAGTGCACTAGTAAACACATGTATGGTCTTCAACACTTATATGAATGCATATTAAGTAGCAATCATATGATTATGGTTATTACTAGTAGCTAGCATACAACTGGTTTTGTTCACTCCTATATAGCGTATATGAGACCTTGGTGACGATAACTAGCTTATAGGTATGTCAATTAGTAGACACTATGCTAGCAAATACATGCATGCTAGTGAATACTTTTTATGAATGCATACTAATTGGCATACAAATGATTGTGGTGAGTGCTAACTAGCATACAGTTGATTGTGGTGATTGCTAAATAGCATACAAGAGATTGGTGACTGCAAGCTAGCACACATGACTTTTATTAACTAATCACTGCTCACAGCTACACGGTCATTAACTCCCAAGGTTCTACTTGAATAACTCACATTATCATGATAATGAAAAAGATAGAAAAGTTCACTAACCAAGAGATCTATCACTTACCATTTTGTAGGCAAAGCATGAACTCTTCCACAAGATAGAGCATACCCCATTTTCATAGTTCATGTCGAAAATCCCATGACATCTATACCCTTTGAACCTACATGTCCTCTGGAGGTGCCACATAGGTAACCCACTAGGATAGAAAATAGAAACACCTTCCATTTTCATGTTGCAAGTCCAACTACTCTGACTTGAATTGTAAGGCGTCAAGAGTGTAGACACCCCATCCTGCATGTATCTCTCGGCATCCATCCATGGCATTGATAGCTCTTATAACATTCCAATCCTTATAAATCCATGTGGCATCCCATGTTAATATGCCAACTCATCTGCAGTTGCATCTTCAATGTTTGCTAACTCCTCTTCCTCATATTTGTCAATCTGCTCATCTTTTACCACAGGCTCATGAGTGGATAGACATTTTCCATTGCCTTCTAGATTATAGATTGAATTAAGATACAACTTTATCCTCCCCAAGCAAAATTCTCCCACTTCATCTGCATCCAATTTGCTCCTATTTGCTATAATTTTGCCAACATGTCCATACCAACAGAAAATGTCTTCCAAGAGAAATGTACAAATTTCCTAATTAGTCCTTGTCCTAAGTGCTTCCCCTTCTACTTGATTCATCAAGTCTTCAATGTGCAAGCATAAGGTACCACATCTACCATAGACCTATAGGCATAGTATAACCAAATCCACTACCCATTTAAAATGAAGAGATAATGGATAAGTTGATTGCAATCCATCCTGATGCCTCATTGATGAATACAACTGACATATAGTACAAGATTCCACAAAGTGAGCAATGTTTGCATACATCCCATGCCACCAATATATTTCTTTAATTTTCTCAAAGGTACTCCACACACCTCTATGACCAGCCCACAAGCTTCTATGGAACTCTCACATAATATATATCTATGTGGCTCGGTCTCTAATGACTCATAGTGCAGCTCCCCTGTTCTTCTTAGCATGCTTTTATAAATATCCATTCTTCAAGAAGAAACCATATGCCTTTCTCTTGATCCTCTTGAACTCCTCTCTTGATCATTCTTTCGAAGAGTGTTGAAATATTGGCCCATTCGTAGTCATTCCCCTTCATATTCCTCTTTCAAAAACACCTCCAAAGCTAAAGCTTAACATGTGATGTTTTCTTCTTGAATGTACATACTTTTCCTATGGCTAAAAAGTCCTTCTTTACCTTGAATTCCTTATAATAGTAACATTTTCATATAGTGCATATACCATACTTGTTGATCTTATTGCTGCTCCACCATTTATTATGACAAGTGTACTAGTATTTAAGAGACATGTACTTGCATGTATAGTAGCTATACAATCAACCCTTGCTATGATATTGTCATTTTTAGCAAGAAACTCCTCCTCTTCATCCTCATCCATCATGCCATCTGCATATTCATAGCATGCTCATGATCACATATTAGCCATTGGGTTGTTTCTTCTTGTAATATGCTATAAATCAGGGTTGAGTGACTTAACGTATGCTATCCAATGCAACATGGCAATGTCAAGAGTAGCACAAATGGTTCTCATATCCAATAATGGTAGACAATGTGTCTCCACCACTACATGGCCACCCATAAAGTACTCTCTATTACATTTAAGTGATGTAACCACTCCCCAAAGCTCCTTGTTTACTTGTGAATACCTCTGTTGCCTCTTGTTCAACACTTTTGCTTCAAATCTAATAGTATATCTATTCCCTTTATCATCATTCTGTCGCACTATCCTTCCAACACCAATAAGACTCATATCGACAGTGAGGATGATAGACCTTCCATTCAAATAATCTTCCTTCTTCATGGTTGGTGTGCAATTCAACAACTTCTTTGGCTTTCAAATAGCCTTTGTATGTTACCTTTCCTAATGAAAAATTTTCCCCTTCCTTAATATATGATAAAGGATTTCAACCACATGCGCGAAATGAGGGATCCATATCAAATATAAGATTCATACACCCTAAAACCTTCTAACTTATGATACATTAGAGCATACCTCCTAAATCCTGCTAATCCCATCAATCTTAATTGGTGAAGGATTTTGACCATAGGGGCCACACATAGGCCCAACATTTAGCCCCTCCTCAACACCAAAGATAGATTTTTCACTTGACAGAGTGAGATGCACTTTCTCTAACCGAGTTAAAATTTTCTCTCAATCAGTTATGTGGTTAGTAACAAATATCTTGCAAGTCCTATCATCCAACTCCTCATTCTTTTCATGTACTTCACAGCCCTTAATAGGGACATCATCAAGAAAGGGCATTGTGAGCTATGGGATATAGTGTCTCAAGGCCCTATGCATCACATTTATCATATGGGCAACTGAGTTAATCGCCCCCTATGGAAGGGTACACATACACACTAAGTCAATTTGTGTTTTCATAGTAGTGATATCTTGGCTCTCTAATGCAAACTAAAATGGATCATAGCTAGAGTATAAATCCTCCATGGAATAAATACCCTTGCTAGAAAAGGCTTCAACAAACTCATCTGCAATTGGCCATGCACCTAAATTTCTTATCGTGGCCTTTTTTGACTGGTTGCATATCCTATATAAGCCACAATGCTCGTTCTTCCTTGGGAATGTAGACTAGCAATTAGAATATGGAGTTAAAGATGGCTTCAAAATATTCACCCAAATTTTCTCGTTTAAGAGCTCCATTAACTTAGGCAAGTATGCACAAGGTACATGAATTGGTTTAAGATTCCATGGAACATGTAGCACTGTAAAGATCACCATTAGAGCCACAAAATTTGGATCCACTCAGCTAACTTTAGCAAGTTGAAATGCAAAAGCCTTTCAATGCTTTGCTAACATTTTCATAAAACAATCCCTTTCTAGTGGCAAGAGAATCCCATTACATCCAATCTTTAGCTCTTTCAATGTTTCTACTAGTAAATTTATGCCCTACACCATTGGATCACAAAGATTTGGCTATTAGACACTATTTCATTCAGCCCATCACTGTTAGGGGGATAAATACAAAGCCATGGCCTTGACCTTTTTATCAATTGTTTCCTAATTTTTTTCCACCAATACTTTAGCCCTCTTTTGTAGCCTTTTGCATTCCTACTCAACAAATTCACTTATGACATCAAACATACTCAAAGTACATACACGAATGACATCCTTTTTAGCCCATTTTTAAGCATTTATTAGTATAGCAATTTCAACCAATATATTAGTAAAATTCAACCTTGCAAATATCCCCAAAATATCATATTTCTTCAGCTCTTTTTCATCTTGATGTACATAACCCTTTTTATAAGCCATGCAGGTGGTTGCAATACTCTTGAATCTACCTCCACTGCTTGTTGTCTATTCCTAAAAACTAGCCACAACAATAGTTTTCCCTTTTCTTGAAGGCAATTAAAACATCTTCTAGGCAACACTGCCATAGTCTCCATTTATAACAATGGTATCTAAAAACCCTTGAATTATCTAGCATTAGACAGAACTAGATAATATCTAAGTGTATCCCAATTACAAGGATGATTGACATATATAGTTAAAAATTTAACTACCCTTCATCCATCTTTATTGCACATGCCTAAGCATAAGAAGAACCATCATCTATCACCTTAGTTTTGATCCTTGATTTGATCATTTATGGTTGCTCCAAGATAGCTAGATAACTTCACGAATCTTGTGTAAAGAAGTGATATTCATCTCGGACATCTCTAAACATCACTGGAACGCTCGGATATGCACCATAGACCGGTCATTGATTAGTTATTTGTAGCCCTTATATGCTAGCTAGAATCCATATCCACTGGCCATCCAAATTCTCATATAAACTTCATGCCATTACATTAATTTCAGACCTATGGTCCAAGAGAGTAATACATGGCATCTCCTACTCATGTACCTTCACAACAGCTTCAGTTATAGCTCTTGTGTAGTGCGTACAAGAGTAGTGGCCATTAGGAATAGAGTGAGAATCTTCTTCCTCATGAACCTATTGCTGCACAACTCCCTTAAGCATAGTATTTCCCACCATAACATTTTCAGCCATAACATCATTCTTTTCACCCACCCTGTTTTAGCATTAGCTTATTTTATGACAAGAATGGAATCATCAATAGATTCCAATTGAGCACCTTGCAAATCCATGTCTTCTTTAACTTGCAATAGTACTTGAGTAGATTCTCCTACAGACTACCTTTTTTGCTTAATGATATCTATTATCTCATCATGAAATTCATGCTTAGCAATGCCAAGAGCCTCACCAAGTGTAATTCCAACCCTACTTCCAAGATTGTGTTCCTCAAGCACTTTCTTTATGTCAGTTCCTGTCTCTATGTTAGACTGTAACTTGTAACCAAGTGGCTTGCCTCTCTTTTTTTCCTCTTTCTTCTTTTCATGTGATATATATTCCATTACATATTAATGAATATATTTTTCAATAGTAGCATGCTATGGCTCCATCTTGCTTCATGTCATGCACTTTGAAGGACCTACATCCTTGTCTCTTCTTCTCTTTTCCTCAACAATAGCATTCGTATCATGCACCTTAGCCAAATATGCATAGGTAGTAAATGTATGAATAGGAGTATCCCATCTAGTTTTATTTTGTATACTGTGACGAGCACCTATCAATTTAGCCCTAGCCATCCTCCCCTTCTCTGCACAAGCCAAAGCACATGAGCATACTATATATTTTGTGTTAGCTTTACATGCATGCAAAGAACTATATGATTTCTTAAGTTCCAATCCATATGTGGTAGCATGTGCAATTGCCAATGGATTTCTTGCTGCCAATTCTTCCAATTGCTTCTACATGCCCCCTTTGCCAAAGTTTGGCTCAAGAGACAACCCTCTTTTAGTTGCATGGATTTTTCCATCTTTCCAAAATACCAAGTTCTTTGCTTTTGCATCATGATAAATTCAGTAGCCTTGCGTTGCTCCATCTTGATTCGTATCATGTGCTTTGAAAGATATGCATCCTTATCTTTGTTTCTCCTTGTCTTTGTTAATAGGAGCATCCCATTTAGTTTTATCCTATATACTTTCATTAGCACCTATTAATTGAACCCTAGCTATCTTTCCCTTATCTGCACAAGCCAAAGCACATGGGGATATTATAGATTTTGGATAAGCTTTACATGCATGCAAAGAACCATATGATTTCTCAAGTTCCAATCCGAATGTGGCAGCATCATGTACAATTGCAAATGCTCTTGCTTTGTTTGCTGATTCTTTCAACCACTTATGCATACCCCCTTTGCAAAATTTTGGCTCAAGAGGCAACCATGTTTTAGTTGCATGAATGTTTTTTTAGAACATCTCCTTTGCTTTTGCATCATGATAAGCCATACACTCACACCTTTCATGTTGCAAGCTATCACACCATATACCTAATCTCTTAAACCCTTCTCCAATAGATCTTTGGGCTTTGCCCCTTCTTTTCCACTTTCTTATCCAATTTTACAACCTTTGAGTGAAGATCTATCATATTCAAGTGAGGTCATGCAAGCTTGACACTAATTCATCCATAATATCTCCTTTTTGGATTAGACCAGCAGGCATAACGGGTTGTTCAATTGTAAATATAGATGGCTTGTAGTGAAAACCAAGAACTTGTAGATAAGAGAATACTATGCAAAATAAGGAAAAGGGATAGAGGCAATATAGAAATGGAGTGAACTGTAGTTGAACATTTCATTGCTAGTAGTTGTATATATACATGGTACATTAAATGAGGTAGGTGAGCTTCATCTCTAAATATCTGAGATATTTACAAAGTGGATATTTATGAGATCCTTTTGTCCACATACTGACTTGTCCTTATCTTATCCAAACTTTTATCCTTATCCACAACTTTATCTTTACATTGCCCCTCAAAAGGATTCCATAGGTATCTGTAGAGAAATAAAAGATTACATTCAATTCATCAATTCACGTAGAATGTTTTCCCCTCCCCATCAGATCATGTAAAGGATTTGCATGGAAATTTTGTGCTTTAAGTGGAAAACTGATTTGGTGAGGAAATTAGCAACATTATCACATGATGGTACATATTGAAGGATGATATGGGAATTTTCAACTAATTCATGTACAAAATGATATCTCATATCAATATGGTAGAGTTTAAGACTTAATTTTGGGCCTTGAATGACAGAGATTGATGCTTTATTGTTGGTGAAAATTGGAATTTGCTAAGGCTGATATCCAAAACTGATGTCTTCCAAGAGTTTCTTCAGGTAAATATTTCCTGGGCAGCTATGCTGCATGCCACATATTCGACTTCAGTAGTAGAAAGTGCTATAGAGTGTCGCTATTTGGTGCTGCAAGAGATTGGACCTCCTGCTAGAGTAATGATAAAACTAGTGAGAGATCTTCGAGTAGCAAGGTTATCACCCCAATCTACATCGAAATATGCTCGTAAAAGAAAATAATTGCTATCTTTTTTAAAACAAATCCCCACATTTGATGTTTCCTTTAGATATCATAAGACCCATTTAAGCTATTTCCAATGTTCATATGTGGGCTGATGCATGGCTTTGGAGAGAATGTGTCTTGCATAAGATAAATCTGGACGAGTAAAAGTAATAAGATATCAAAGATATCCAAGTGCTTCCATATAAGAAATAGTGTCCATTTCATGAGCTGGTTAGTAGAGAATGGGATTAGGATGGATTCAATTGGAGATTTTGGACAAGTGGAGTGAAGGGGGCTTTCACTCAACCACCAAGACCCACAGACCGCTTATTGTTCAAGCGTTCCAAGCCGAGCACTAATGGCTACCTCTCACATAACCGACGCACCATCCATATCTACGGGTGTAGTGAGCTTACCTCCGTGCCGTTCGAGTTACCTCCTCTTCCACGCACTCCGGTAGCTCCACAATCCAAGTGCAAGCTTCAAGCAAGCTCTATCCTCCCACTCCAAGCTCCAAGCTCCATTGCCGCGAGCAAGACAAGAGAAGAGAAGAGAAGAGAAGAAGAGAGGAGAAGATGGAAAGCTTCTCCTCCTCGGTCCCTCACCCTCACACACTCACTCCCTCACACTCTCACACTCCCTCTCTCAAGTACAAGCTCAAGCAAGCAAGAACAAGGAGAAGAAGAAGAAGAGGAGAGCTACTTTTGGCCACACACAAGAATGAGCTTCTCATTCTCTTTTCAACTTTATATACAAAACCCTAAATCTCTTTTGGGCGGTCATCCCCTTTTCCCCTTTTGACATGGCCGGTCGTAGCCTAGGCCCTTTTTCCCCTTGTTCTTCTATCTTCCTAGCTTTCTTTCCACCGCCCATCTACATTTACAAATTGCAGGGGTGAGAGCCCGATGCTCTTTTACAAGATTTCAAGGTGCGCCTTTTTATTTTAAAATGCGCATTTCCCCTTTTTGTATTTGCCTTGGACTTTTAAGGTTGCCCTTGCGCTTTTGGCCTTTTCTCCTATTCTTTCTTTAGTCGAGCTACCTTTTTTCTGCCTTTTCCCTGCGTCTTTTTTATTTCCTTTTGCTTTCTTCGTGTTGGGGTTAACATTACCCCCCCCCTAGACGAGTGCCAGTCCCATGGCACTCACCGTCGTAGGTAGCAGGCTATAGCATGCACTGAAGACATGGGTGACAAGGACGCCTGTGGTTTCCATGGAGGAGTGTTGGTGGTGGTGTGGAAGAAGGTCCTAGGGGCCTATTGGTGGCCAAGGTGGCTAGTTGAAGGTTGTTGGAGTTGGTGGTAGGGCTATTGTGTGTTGGGAATTGCATTGATGGCCGGCACAAGTGGTGGTTTGTTGGGGATTCTACACATGACGATTCTTTGCGGGCTTGTCGGATGGCGAGGGATAAGCATTCAGAGTTGGGTGTTGATGAAGAATGAATGACACGTTTGTTGAAGTCTTCAACACCTGCAATTGAAAACCTCTCATGTGGTCTCTCCCTAAGGGTAGTGCTAGTCTTCTCTATTGTGCAAAAGACATATTTGATTAGTTTGGGAGACAGGTCGAACTCTAAGCAAGCTGAGAGTATTGTCCTGCACTTGAGGACCCAAACTGTGTATATACTTCAGTGCAGATATTATGTAAGTGCTCATGCATACTTAGATATTACTTAGTTAGAAGATTGTCGGCGTGGTTCCTTGTATATCAATGGGTCAGTGAAGCAAGGGGCTAAGTTGATGGAAAAATTTGTCAATGAAGATGGAGAGTACACTGGAAGATTGCTTGAGACATTATTATGGTCGTGTCAAGGCAACGTAGCGTAATTGAGCTCCTTGATGTCTTAACTTTTGGTAGCTAGTGAGTACTTGTAGTGCTTGAAAATTATGGTGTACTTTTCCATTGTCTTTCATGCCTTGCTTACCACTGTTGATTGTAATGGCATTGAGATGGAGTGCAAAAGAATTGTGCAAGTGGTTCAGGGTGATAGGTCTACTAACCATAGGCGAGGCGAGCTCCCTAGGTATGTCCTGCCCTTAATGTGCCCTGAAAAATTGTGGGGGATGTACAAAGGGCTAGGGTATTAGGGACGGAGCCAGCTGACCCAGGTCACCGGATGTACCTAATTTGAGGACCCCTAGGTGCGGTGCTGTGATCGTGTGTGCTTTTTTTTCCTTTTTTTTCTTTTTTTTTCTTTTTTTCTTTTCTTTTCTTTTCTTTCTTTCTTTCTCTTTTTTTTTTGGTGGAAAAAAATGAATACAATCAATGCCATACATTGAGGTTGTTAGCCTTTCATTTGGATTGAGAAATGTTGGGATCCAAAGGCTATGAAGAATGGATATTACAGAGATGATTGTGTCACCATCCTTGATGCTAGAGGAACTATTGTCGAGATGAAGAGATACACTAGAGATTTGCAATCCTCTTTGTAACATGTGAGACTTCGAACAATTGCGGTAGCACTTAGAGTGAGCTGCGCATGGACAAGGGCAAAGCATCTTGCGAATTGAATCCTGGATGATGAAGAGACATTCGCCCTTGTTGAGAGCGTGGCCAATGAATGTGCGTTGGTCCATGCGATGTGGGTGGTCGGAAAGGGTGATTTTTGCTTTCGGCAGCGTGGCTTTGTCGCGGCTCTTTGTGGGGTCAATGGTCTTGCGGTGATCGGGCATTGAACACTTTCGCACAAGGACCTATATTATCCTGCATCCACTTCAAAATTCTATGATGTCTATTGGGATGTCTATTTCATTGCTTGGTAAGGTCGCATACATTAACGAGAAGTAATGGGAATGTGTACAAGTGGGGATCTTGCCCCTTTACTCATCAAAAAACAAAATGTTCTGGCATTCTAACTTATCGAGCTACTTGTACATCATAGGGATTTAGTCGATAGGTACGAGGCGGGGTGATTCCGGTTGGCTAGGCGACCGAGGCGGTGCTAGTGCGGGGCTCTTGTGAGACTAGCCAGGGAACATGTTGGCCGAGTCATGCATGGTGTAGTCCCGGGCTGCGACCGTTTCCAAAATGTCCTTAAACAGTTCATTAAATTCTTCCATGTCCCAGGCCGCCTTTTCTGCCCTTGAGCATCTAGTGCCCGAGCGTACGTTGGGGGTTTGTGCCACTGGCGTTGCCACCTACTGCGCATTTCTTTGAGTCTCAACTTTCTTGACTCGAGGATTCTTCGGCCTTTGTCCGGACCGTGTCGCTTAGGGCCTCGCTTCTTGGCATACCTCTTGAGGGTGGGCACATAGCGCTTTGGTGGAGGGGCATGTGCCACATGCTCCCGTTGTCTGTGAAGAGCATCTTTGCATGCCAGATGTCCATGGTTCTCCATGTGTTTCGTCTGGAAGGCTACAAGATGCAATCCAAGGGTTAGACCTTGATACAGAATACAACTATTCGCATGGAAGGGATTTTAGTGTGGTTTATCAAGCGCATATGACAAGAAGGGAAGGGGTGAGGCATGTAGTGTTTGTCGTAAAGGGATGGCCCCCATGATGATGTTTGTTTTGCCTCCAGCCATTAGCCGATATTGGCTTATGCTAAGTTGTGTGGACCGGTTATCATGGAGTGGGATAGGGCACATCCTCGGAAGGATAGACCAAAAAGGGAAGAAGGTGTATAGAAAGGGGATGCACCCTGTCTACACCATCAGAGTTGTTGGTCAAGGCTTCCTATGGTGGTCATGTGGGTTGCATGCTCTTCACTTGGAGGTGGGGATGGTCACACGACTTTTAAACAAGTGATGAGAGGAGGACTTGAGGAGCTTAGTCCGTCAGACCCAACTCTTCTCCCTGCGCTTGACTATCATTACTTGTGTGTGTTGATATTGTTTATTACATGGTGACCCAAAAATTAGTGTTTATTTATATACATAGTTATGAATCTATGTCACTTCACAAGGATAAGAACCAAGTGTAGAACTCGGGGTTGTATCGGAGCGTGGCACACGCATCTAGTATTCGTGGCAGCTTACTTAATACCGATAGGTATTTTGCCACATCAAGTAGCATAAATCCTTGTCCGAGCCTACTGGCTATATGTAACTCCTCCTCAGTGAGAACCTTATCACACAAAGGGCTCTCTGGGCTAGTTCCAGCTAAGTCTGTACCCTGAATGGCAGTCAGCACTCGAAGGGAAGTTGGTGCCACATATGTTGGGTCCCTTTGGGATCGCCATTTGGCCAATCGCTCCTCAGAGACTGTCATGATCTGAGCCCCTAGTTCAGCTATTGCAATGTGGCGTTTACACCAACGCTATTCAAATTGACTTCGGCCCTCTGTTAGTCGCTTTAGTTGCTCTATGTCTATGAGATTCGATCGGCAGAGCACTTCATTGAACGTGACGGTTAAGTGCAGTTTGTTGGCCTCCTCGTCAGAGATGAGTTGCATGCGCTCATGTAAGAGCTTGTTATAGTGCTCGTCAAGATGTTCTTGCTCTTCCCAAGATAAGGGGAATGGTAAGTATTCTTCAAGCTACTCCTAAAGGCATGTGCCCATGTCTGCAAGGACGTAGATATGTGCGAACACTTTAAGCTTAGCATCTAACTCAATTAAGCATTCTGCGACACTTCTATGTTCAGCGAGGGCTTGCTCGGTTGCCATCTCATGCAAGGTTCTAGGTGTCAAGATTGTGGGAGAGAAGGAAGGAGTCTCACTTGTAGCTTTCTTGCTTGCGCAATGGGGGAATACACACAGAGGTGGAGTCTGAAAACAGTTTTCCTCTTCTTAGTTGTGTAAGCCAAAAGAACTCTAGTACAAAGAAATAGAAGAACCCTATATATGGGTCTTAAACCAAACTTAACTAACTAAGGTGGCATACTAACTGAGCCACGAACTAGAGTAGATAAGGATAGCTATCATGTAGCTATTATTCATGGGCGGTGTACCAACCGCGTCTGACTGACAATTCGGTGATATAAATACACAACGGTCAACCTGGCGTATCACGAGTGGAGCTCGATATCTCAACACTCCCCCTCGAGCTCAATCCCAATTCCTGCACACCAAGCAGGTCTCTGAACTTGCGCAGCTTCTCTGCACCCAATGCCTTCATGAATATGTCATTTACCTAATCCTCTGTGCTGACATAAACTAGATCAATAAGACCTAGTAAAACCCTCTCTCGCACATAGTGATAATGCACCTCAATGTGCTTTGTTCTAGCATGATAGACTGGGTTATTTGCCAAGTGTATACTACTCATGTTGTCACAATAAATCACAACTGGCCCATCTGTAGATTGATGCATATCATAAACTAGCTTATGCAACCAAGCTACCTCACATGCAGCCATTGCTGCACCCCTGTACTCAGCCTCTGTGCTGGACAAGGCAAATGTAGGCTGTTTCTTGCTGCTCCAAGTGACTGCAGCACTCCCAAAAGAGAACACATATCCACTGGTAGATCGTCTATCAGAAATACTACCAGCCCAATCAGCATCAGTGTATCCATGCAACTGTATCTGAACCCCAGTCTCATAAAATAGTCCATACTGCAATGTGGACTTCACATACCTGAGTATGCGTCTAGCCGCATCCAAATGTGGTTTCCTTGGAGCCTGCATAAACTGGCTTACCAATCCAACAGCATAGCTCAAATCTGGCTTGGTAATAGTCATATAAATCAAACTTCGTACTATGCGTCTGTACATAGTAGGGTCTTCTAGAAGCCCACCTGCATCTGTGCTCAGCTTCACATTCTCCTCCAAAGGAACTGAAATAGGCTTACAGCCTGTCATCCCATATTTGGACAATATGTCCAATCCATACTGCCTCTGCAAGAGCTATATCCCACTTGGTGATCTAATCACCTCAATGCCCAAGAAATAACGCAGCTCTCCCAAATCCTTCATCTCAACAATAGCATTTTCACATGAAGGATATCTTCATCACTGTCACCTGTCATAATCAAATCATCAACATAAATGACAAGTAGCATAATACCTTTCTCTGTTTTTCTCACATAAAGTGAGAAATCTGACTTGGAAATCTGAAAGCCAACAGTGACAAGATACTGTCCTATCTTGTCAGACCATGCTCTAGGTGCTTGCTTCAAGCCATACAAGGCTTTCTTCAACCTGCAAACAAACTCAGGATAAACATCATGCACATAACCTGGTGGCTGCTCCATATAGACCTCTTCTTGCAAATCACCATGCAAGAAGGCATTCTTTACATCCATCTAATGTAAAGACCATCCCTTTGATGCAGCCATAGCAATGACTGCTCTTACGGTTGCCATCCTTGCAACCGGACTGAATGTTTCTTCATAGTCAATGCCATATGTTTGTGCATACCCCTTGACTACTAATCTTGCCTTGTATCTGTTCACAGAACCATCTGCATTGTGCTTCACCTTATAAACCCAGTTACAGGCAATTGCATTTTTACCTTTAGGCAAAGGTACCAATTTCCATATAGCATTTGCTTCCAAGGCATCCATTTCTTCATCCATGGCTTTCTCCCATTTTTCTTTTTCCATGGCTTGCTCAAAAGAAGTGGGTTCTGGTTCCTGTATCACTTTGACCATATATGCATAGTGAATGGCTGTAAATCCATCATATTTCAGCCTATCCACAAGATACCTAGCTCTCGTAGACCTGCGCAAAGTAGGTTCACTCCCAGGTGCTCTCAAAACATCCATGGTCTTCCTTACTCCAGGTGTAACAATAGAAGGAATACCCAACTCATCATCAATGCTCTGTTCTGAGCCATTGGATTCACCATCCACATAAGAGTGACTTGCATTCACATCAAACATGGGCTGATCAACCTTCTCTTTTCCTTTTCGTGATACCTGCATACCACTATCTGCATTACTTTGAGAAGAGTCTCCTGATCTCAATCTTCCTATCCATGGCGAAGAATGTGAACCACTACTAGAGGACGCTCCAGGTCCACTAATATTTTGTGACTGCTGCTGTGAATTCTATGCAGCATTACCATTTTGTGCATCTACATCATCAATCACATTTACTGGTTTATACCAGCTACTCATCTCATCAAAAACAACATCTATGCTCACTGTAAACTTACGAGTAGAAGGGTTATAGCATCTATACCCTTTTTGCTGCAGAGAGTAACCAATAAAGATGTACTTCTCAGCTTTTGGATCCAACTTGGATCTCAACTCATCTGGCACATGTACATAGGCAATGCAACCAAAAATTTTCAAATGAGAAATATCCGGTTTTCTACCAGTATACCTCTCCTCTGGAGTCATTCCATGAATTGCTGCAGTGGGAGTCCTGTTCATTATGTAGACTGCTGTAGCAACTACTTCAGCCCAATAAAAATCTGGCAGGTCTTTTTCATTGAGCATGGCACGAGATACCTCTCCAATATGCCTGTTTTTCCTTTCTGCAATTCCATTTTGTTGTGGGGTATGACTGCATGAATATTGCTGCTTTATGCCATGCTCCTGCAGGAACCTTGCAAACTCATTTGAGAGGTACTCTCCCCCTCCATCTGACCTTAGGCATTTTATCTGCATGCATGTTTTTTTTCAACCATAGCTTTAAGAGTTTTGAAGTGCCCAAAAACTTCACTTTTCTTTTTCATAAAATACACCCAAACTTTTCTGCTATAGTCATCAATAAAAGTGACAAATAATGACAGCCTCCAAGAGATGCAGCTTTAGTAGTCCACACATTAGAGTGGATTAATTCCAATGGCTTCTCACTCTCTTGAACATGTCTAGGAAATGGTTTCCTTGCCTGTTTTCCAAACTGACAGGCTTCACATACCTTATGCATTTCTGCAACCTTGAATTTGGGCAATCCTGCAACAATATTTTGGGCCTACATTGATTTAAGTCACTGTACATTAACATGACCAATGCGTTTATGCCAGATATCAATATCTGCAACTACACCGGTCCCATGTGCAAACATTGCTGCACTCAATTCAAACATGTCTGCATCCAATGTAAACATTCTGCCCTTCTTCTTTCCTTTTGCTATCAAGCGACCTTTATTTTTCATATCCTCAACAAAGCATCCATGAGGATTAAATCAGACCTGCAAGCCGTGCTCAACCATTTGACCAACAGAAACCAGATTCTTGGTGATATTCGGGACATGAAATACATCGGACAGGTATTTCTTTTTTCCATCCTGCATAGACAAAGGAATTTTTCCAATCTGCACAATAGGATGTGCAGTATCATCACCAGTCTCCACAAATCCTGGTTTTCCATTTTTCTTGCATCCTCCATCCATTCTGCATGACCTATCATGTGGTTTGATGCACCTGAGTCAACATACCATACATCATTGCTTTCTTCTGCACTTGTCACAGAATTGTTCATGTGCTGCACCATAAACAAGTGCTCATTTCTGTCATCACCCTGTCTACTAGAAGATGCATAATTCCCTTGTTGCAGTTTTCCATTCATGATGTTATTCTACTTTTTATAGAAGTCTTTAGCCATATGACCCATTTTACCACAGTAGTAGCATTCAACATTACTGTTTGCATTTTGGCCTCTTTGCCATCCACCACGGCCTCTTTGGCTCCCCCTGCCTCTAGAGTTAACACGTCCTCCTCCGTAGGACTGATTTTCTTGAGTTTGCTGCATATTCTGATTTCTACCACGGCCTCCATATCGGCCTCCTCTACCTCTGCCTCTACCTCTTCCAGCATTTGAGTAGAAGACAACTTCTTTTGAAGTTCCTCGTGAAGAAGATGCACCACCATTTCTCTGCTCCTCAAAAATTAGAAGAGCAATCAACTCCTCAAAATCAGGAAATCTTTCACGGACGGAAATGGATGTTCGGAACTGTGCATAATCCTTTCCTAGACCAATCAAGGTCACAGAAACTAAATCATCATCTTCCACTGGCAACCCAATGGAAGCAAGTGCATCTGCAATCTTCTTCACCTTCATGTGGTAGTCATTGATGCTCATATTTTCTCTTTGCACATTATGCAACTCTTGCTTGAGTTGCATTTTCTTGGCTTGCGTATTTGTGCTATACATTTTTGACAAAGTATCCCATGCCTCCTTTGGCGTACTTGCATCTTGAATATGCACAATCATAGAGTCTGAAATGCTGATAGACAGCCAGTACATAACTTTCCTAGCTCTCTCATGCCATGCTTTAAATGCCTGCTTTTGCTGTTGACTGGGAACATTAGGAAGAACTGGTTCTTCTTCATTTCTTGCAACAAATTCCCAATATCCTTTTCCCATAAGGAAATTTGTCATTCTAAACTTCCA
Organism: Lygodium microphyllum; assembly: GCF_053477565.2. Lineage (NCBI taxonomy): Eukaryota > Viridiplantae > Streptophyta > Polypodiopsida > Schizaeales > Lygodiaceae > Lygodium > Lygodium microphyllum. The sequence continues at coordinate 108,469,324 of NC_141148.1, forward strand.
TGCTTGGAAGTTGTTCTTGTCAAGCTTTTCAGTTACAATCTATGAAAGAGAATCAGACGCCATTACAGAACATTGCAAAAAATTCAGTCACTACAAAAAACACAGCTTCACCCTCATAAGGGCAAATCTGCAAAACTGGCGAAAGTGGTATTTGACCACATAGTCACTTCCTAGTGACGATTTTGCGTAAACAGGAACCAAGGATGATTCTGTAACTCCCAATGTCTCTGCACACAAGCATACGATGCAATTTCTGTGGTAACTTTTCACCGACCTGTAGAACAGTGGTCACACAGCATAAAACTGGGCCTTTTCCTGAGAGCGTGCAGAAAACTTCCGCCTCCAAAACAGGCCCCGAAATGGCTTCAAATAAAAAAAACAAGGTCACCCAGGGCTAAAGCCCTGTCCCACAGCATATACTGCCCTCTTACTTCACTGCGAAGGGCATCTCAACTTGAGACAATGCACTCCTCCACTTTCCGGCTATGCTACCTGCAGAGATCTGCTCCCAAAATAGAAAATAAAAGCAACACTGCTCCTCTTACTAGAACACCGCGAGCTTGGCTTGCTTTCTTAGCTCCTTACCACGTACAAGGCTCTGATACCATGTCAAGATTGTGGGAGAGAAGGAAGGAGTCTCACTTGTAGCTTTCTTACTTGCACAATGGGGGAATACACACAGAGGTGGAGGCTGAAAATAGTTTTCCTCTTCTTAGTTGTATAAGCCAAAAGAACTCTAGTACAAAGAAATAGAAGAACCCTATATATGGGTCTTAAACCAAACTCAACTAACTAAGGTGGCATACTAACTGAGCCACGAACTAGAGTAGATAAGAATAGCTATCATGTAGCTATTATTCATGGGCGGTGTACCAACCGCGTCTGCAACTGACAAGTCGGTGACATAAATACACAATGGTCACCCTGACGTATCACGAGTGGAGCTCGATATCTCAACACTAGGAGCTTGCATGGGCTTTAGCATAGATGGGGGCTCGGGCCTAGATGAGCAAGATTGGTCAACGTTGGGATTGCTCATGCCCTTGAGGTTTCCATGTTTCTCTTGAGGCTCCGTTGCTATTTTGTCATAGTTCTTCTCAGATGTGACTGGTATGACCTTGTCACCCTATTGCGACAGCGTTGTATCCACTCTTAATTGATCAATGTAAGTTCTATTGTCAGTGGATAGAGTGTTGCAAGCAACTATTGATGGTAACAGCTGCTTTGATTTTTCAAAACACACGGATGTGTCTGAGGTTTCATCGCTATTAGGAGAGGCATCAGTGGGCTCACTGGTGGGTGGACTTGATGCTTTATTCATCAGCTCTCCAGCGCTCTTGGTGTCAATGTTCTTGGGATCCACAACCACCTGTGATCGTTGTTGTCTTCGTTGTTTTCTCCTCTTTTTCTTGGTCAGTGAAGGTGCATCTCTCAATGACTCAGGACCCTGGACTAGGTCAACCATTGATGTGCTTGGTTGGGCCTCAGCATTCTCTTTCTCTAGTGTGTCCTTATGGGACATGGCCGTGGCCTGCTGAATAGCCTTGCTAAGTTGTGAGGGTACAACTATCTCCCTTTTGGGAGAGTCTAGCTCTTCAGCCAGCTCCCTTGTGTTTAACTCCTCTAGCCTAGGATTTAGGCACTCTGAAAGTGCTGGAGTTTTCGAGGAAGTTGGTTGCGACACCTCCTCCACAGGTAAACTACTAAGGACACGTTCCACATAGGGCATTGTCACGGCCAAGGGCTGTGACTGTTGTGATCCCTGATTGGAAGTAGTAGCAGCTAGTTTAGTGGGCTAGCTACCCTTGGTGGATTGCAGTGTCAAGTCCTTAGGACGATAAGAAGTGGTCGCATCCTCTGTTGCCCTTTGAGTGTTTGTCTGTGTAGATCGGGCATGAGTTGATCTGGTCACATTGGGTTGCACAGGCATATCCTTGGGCTGAGAGCTACAGATGGCGTCATGTCCCACCTCTTGGACATTTGGAAACTTAGATGGAGATAGATATTGGAATTGAGCGATTTCCCTCAACAACCGCTGTTGTGCTTCTTGTGTCCATTTGGAAAAAGAGGATGTAGGAGATCTAGGACTCTTAGGTGGACTCGGCACTGGCTGAATGATTTACTCAAGACTTTTAGACGATTGTGCCATTTGCTTGGTTGAGCGAGCAGCCTTGCCATAAGCAATGTTGTGCCCATGATGCTTGTTCTCCCCTTGGGAAATCAAAGGCTCTTGGGGCACTAATGATTTTTTTGCGTGCTCAATGGCTACATATGACATCTGTCTACTTAGCATGCTAGGTTGAGGCTCTTTCTTTTGAATAATCATGTTTGGTTTCTTGCCTCGAGACCTAGATTTTCTCTTAGATTCCCTCCTGTGCTTCATTGCTTTAGATGCACTCTAGCCTTCAGCTGATAGTAGTGGTTTAGCAAGGGATTTTGGTACCCAAATCCATCGATTACCTGCGTAGTACCCTTGAGCACGTAGCAGTGCTTTGGATATCCATCGTGGCGTTGTGCTGATCCTCCATCGATACCTGCATCTATAAGGCTTGGGCTTCTTTTGGGGTCTTCTATGATATTTGTAAGTCAAAAGGCCATCCTTGGCATTGTCTCCTGACCTTCTTGTTTTCGGCGTGGCCTCACTCAATGGTTCCCATTGTTTGACTTGTGCTTGCATTAACTCTTCCAACAAGTCCTTGCTCTTGTCTGCAAGTTTGACTGTTATGTCAATACCTTGCTTGACTTTTCCTCGAGGTTCGATGAGGTCACCCTTGCTAAAGGTCATGACTATCCTCACGCCCGGTAGTGTCAGGTGTATCCTCTGTGCTACATAGTCAGCCTCACACTTGGTCGCCCTTTTGAAGGGTCTACATAGGAGGGTTTCTTTCCGCAGCTAGCGCTATTTGGAGGAACATGAAATAGGATAGGCAAGCTTTCTATTTCAATTGTCGCAAGGATTTTGCACTTCCCTATGAGTGCTTGTGGGGATGTCCCCCATAAGGGCTAAGAGTTGCATTAGTCGGTGTGAGCTCTCGTTGGCCTAGTAGGGTCCATGATTCATAGGTCAAGATGTTAAAATCTGCTCCTTCATCAATTAGAGCATCGATAGTATGCTCTCTTTTCGAGGTGAGTTTGACCCTAAGATAAGCAGGTGGTACTATGTCTTTATCTTCCGGGTCCTGGCTTGTAAATTTAAGCCTTCTGACAGATGCCCTTGAGTCCCCACTTGCATGACCAGACGTGGATTCTCCACCAGTGTCTTGGGTTGTCTGTGCAGTGTTGCTCAAGGTTCATCTCTCGTCAAGAGTGTCCTGTCTAGTCATCTTGGCATTTGTAGCTTGCTGATGTTGCATTTCGCTCTGACTAGACATGGTATGAACACAATGTCTTTGTGTTCTTGTGGTGTGGCCTTTTTGCCCTTGATGGCTAGATTGGCCCATTGATGTTCTAGGGTCTCTATTTCTCTCTGTTCGGGTAGGGGCTTTTGGTTGCTCTATTGCAAGTGAGACTCCATGCTCGTGTAGAGCCATTGCTACACTAGGGTCCAATTTGGAGAACCTGCCACAACGGGCGTTTTCTCTCCAACCTACTCGAGGGAGGTGCAGAGGGGGCAAAGCTCACTCTACGGGGGTCCGGGGGCATAGTCCCCCCGGCCCACAGGGCCGTTACGGTAAAAGCCATGCACAATTTGGAGGACCGTTTATAGCCAAATTTTGAACTACGTGCTCTAAATTTTAGCCCATTGATGGATCTGTGATGTGCCTTTAGCTTTACGTAGCCTTTGGAGTCAATGTCGGGGTTTAGATGTGTCAAAATTTGTTTCTAGATACCTGTCCGATTTTGACAGTTTTCTGTCCGATTCTCAGGGTCCGAGTGTCCGATTTTCAAAATCGGACGGGCGAGTGTCCAATGAATCGAACAAGGGTGGTCTAATTCTGGACTCTGGTCCGATTTTGGACTCTGGTCCGATTCTGGGAGTCGGATTAAAAAGTGGTCTGATTTTCAAAATGGTCCGATTCTGGGAATTGGATGGCCTGGTCCGATTCTGGGTGGTCCGATTCTGGTTGGTCTGAGTCGGACAGGGGTGGGTCCGATTTCTTCGATCCGACGAGGTGTCTGATTGGACACGCTGGTCCGAGTGGTTCAATCGGACAAGATGGTCCGATTGGACAGTTGAGTGTCCGATTATAAGGGGCAGTTTGAATGCCATGTGGCACGTCCGATCGGGCTGGTCCGATTCTAGTAATCAGACCAGATTGGTCCAACTCGCCCTTAGTCGGACGGTCCGATTCTGGAAGGTCGGACGCCGATTCGACTCCAGAGCACGAGTGGTCCGATTCTGGGAATCGGACCACTACGAGTTGGTCCGACTGTGTCGGCGCAGGCGCGATTCCGACGTGTTTGAATCCTCCTTACTGTCTGCTACACACAATCACCACAGACTCCCCATATCTGATTAGAGCACTATTGAAGAACACCGGACTCACCTGGAGCAGCACAAATCGCTGGCGCCTAGAATCGGGATAGCGCTTCCTCGTCTTGTGAACCAGAAGCTCTCTCTCTCTCTCTTCCTCTCTCACACACAAGGCCAACTAAAGAAATGAGGTCTGTCATGGCTTCCCTAGCCTCTTAAGGTCATTTCCCAGCACTGCAGAACCTTACAGTCAGCTCCCTGTCCCTGTCTCACCCAGAAACTTGAATCTGGTCCCCTGTTTCCCTGTTTTAGCCTGTTGTACAACAACAGAAAACCCTACTGTTTGCTTCTTTTTTCTTTGTTTTTTTCTATCCTAAATGCATACAAATCACAAAGCAATCACCTACACTATTCCAACATGCTTTTCCAAATCCAAAAACCCAAAACCTACTTGCTAACTCCCTCGCTTCCTATCTATCTCAAGCACCGGTTTGCGGAAAACCCTACTCCAAAGCTCGATTCAAAGCGCACAAGTGCTCAAGGCTTGAATCCGTTGGTCTCGGCAACGGAACCAAAATGAAGGGGGCTTTCACTCAATCGCCAAGACCCATGGACCGCTTATTGTTCAAGCGTTCCAAGCCGAGCACTAATGGCTACCTCTCACATAATCGACGCGCCATCCATATCTACGCGTGTAGTGAGCTTACCTCCATGCCGTTCGAGTTACCTTCTCTTCCGCGCACTCCGGTAGCTCCACGATCCAAGTGCAAGCTTCAAGCAAGCTCGATCCTCCCTCTCCAAGCTCCAAGCTCCATTGCTGCGAGCAAGACAAGAGAAGAGAAAAGAGAAGAAGAGAGGAGAAGATGGAAAGCTTCTCCTCCTCGGTCCCTCACCCTCACACACTCACTCCCTCACACTCTCACACTCCCTCTCTCAAGCACAACCTCAAGCAAGCAAGAACAAGGAGAAGAAGAAAAAGAGGAGAGCTACTTTTGGCCACACACAAGAATGAGCTTCTCATTCTCTTTTCAGCTTTATATACAAAACCCTAAATCTCTTTTGGGAAGTCATCCCCTTTTCCCTTTTTGACATGGCCGGCCGTAGCCTAGGCCCTTTTTCCCCTTGTCCTTCTATCTTCCTAGCTTCCTTTCCACTGCCTGTCTACATTTACAAATTGCACGGGTGAGAGCCCAGTGCTCTTTTACAGGATTTGAGGGTGCGCCTTTTTATTTTAAAATGTAAATTTCCCCTTTTGTATTTGCCTTGGACTTTTAAGGTTGCCCTTGCACTTTTGGCCTCTTCTCCTATTCTTTCTTCAGTCAGGCTACCTTTTTTCCGCCTTTGCCCTGCATCTTTTTTATTTCCTTTTGCTTTCTTCGTGTTGGGGTTAACATGGAGTGACCATGGGATAACATTTTAGCATGGATTAACGGGAAAGAATAGACATAATGTAGGTATGTTGATGCATTTTGATGGATGTGGGAGACTATTCAATTTCAATGCCAAGACAGTAATGCATAGGACCAGAGTCTGTGATAGCAAACTGTGAAGATATGATAGATTTGGCTTTGGACATTGCATGAGGAGAGTTGCTAAGAATAGGAATGACATCAACATAGAGACCTAGGATAACGATGATGTTGCTGTGAAGAAGAGTATAAATGTTATGAACTATTTCTAACCACCGAAAGCCATGGTGTATTAGGTGAGAATGAATATGAGTGTACCACTACCTTGGTGCTTATTTTAGGCCAAAAAGAGCTTTATGCTGTAGATAGACATGTGTAGGAAATTTTGGATTAACAAAGTTTGGTGGTTGAGACATATAGATTTTTTCTTCTAAGTGACCATGTAAGAAGGCAATTTTGACATCAATATGGTGAAGAATTAATTTGAAATGAGTTGCTATGGAGAGTAATACCCGTAAGGAGGTTAAAGATAGTACAAGAGAGAATGTACTTCCGTAATGGACGCCTTCAATTTCTTCGAAACCATGAGCTACAAGTCGAGCTATGTACTTGTCAATGGAGCCATCTGGTTTGAGATTTTTGTGAAGTACCCATTTGTAGCTAATTGTAAATTCTCCAAGAGGAAGGGGAACCAATTTCCAGGTGTTATTGTGAAAAAGAGATTTGTATTCATCAAGCATTGTAGCTTGCCATTGAGAGGCTTGAGGACTTTGAAGTTCTTGAGTGATAGAAGGGTAGATTGGGGGACTCGGGAATAGTGATTGGAGGCGAATCTTGAGCTTGTCCTAGGGCAATGTTGGCTTGAAGATGAATGTCATCTAAGCTTTTGAAGTAAGGAGTTGATTGTGATTGTACCTCTTCAGTGTCGAAGTCAGAAGTGCTGAATAGAGTAATGGGCATTGATGGAGAAGTTGGAGATGGAGACCATAGAGTGGTAACAATGAGAGCATTAGGGGAAGAATTTCTTGAAGTTGAAGACATTACTACTATGCAAGCAGACCTTCAAAGTTTGTGTCCTTCAGTGGAAGAGGATGGAAGTAATTTATGAGAGGAGTCATGGAGAGGATCACAATTTTCTTGAGGATATTGATCTTGTGGGAGTGAAGGAACAAGAGCTCTCTGTTTACATAGAGTTTTAGCTATGGATAATGAACTGGAATGCTTTGGAAGAGAGAGAGTATCAAGCTGAGGTGAAGTCTGAATATGGTGGTTGTTTATCGTTGTTGTTTGTTGGTGTGGAGGATGATTAGCAATAGACACCGTTGTTTGCTATTGCGTGGCAGGGATTAAAGTTGCCATGTGGACTAGATGCATCATGGCAGAAATTGATGGCACCATGTGGATTGTTTTGGCCGCCTCAGTTGGCATGATTGGCACTGCCAGCTCAGTTGTCATATTTAGATTACTTGAATTTTTGATAAGCTGTTATGTGACTCATTAATGATAGATTATTTTGGATTTGAGGCTTGTTCATATGAACTAGCGAATCTTGGCCCTTTTGATTGAGATAAGGACAATGATAATAATGGAGAAGATAATCTATGGATAGAAATAGGAAGACAGGATTTTGTAGAAGATATGGTGGGTCCTATTGAAGGCATGTTGAATGTTGATATTGTGTTATCATAAGGAACAACAGGATAAGGTGTGAGAGATTGAGGGTGTGTGGTGTTTGCGGGAAGAAGATTAATTTCATGAAATGTGACACTTCTACCATAAATAAAGACCTTGTCATTTGGATCATAAAATCTATAGGCTTTGTGACCATGTGGCTCACCATATCTTGTAAAATTAATTGTGAGGCTATGGGAGAGAATTTTTTTTGATTTGTGATTTGGGTTGACAAGAAAGGTACTGTATCAAAAGACCTTTAGATATGATAAGTTAAGAAGGTGACCAAACCACAATCTGTAAGGAGTATTATTGTATAGAGAGTTTGAGTACAACCTGTTTTGAAGATATGTTGCATGGCTCTTGTGGCATTTAGTATAGTACAATTATTGCGTTCAACAACTCCATTTTGTTGTGGATGATGTGGTATGGTAAGCTCATGTTGAATGCCAAAGGCTTTGCAATAATCTTTGAACTAATTTGAAATATATTCTCCTCCATTGTCTATACGAAGAGCTTTGAGTCGTAACTCATGCTTATTTTCAACTGCTTCCTTGTATTCTTAGAACTTGGAGAAGACTTGTGACTTCCTTGTTAGAAAATATACAACAGTATATCTTGAATATGTCAAGATTGTGGGAGAGAAGGAAGGAGTCTCACTTGTAGCTTTCTTGTTTGCACCATGGGGGAATACACACAAAGGTGGAGGCTGAAAACAGTTTTCCTCTTCTTAGTTGTGTAAGCCAAAAGAACTCTAGTACATAGAAATAGAAGAACCCTATATATGGTTCTCAAACCAAACTCAACTAACTAAGGAGGCATACTAACTGAGCCATGAACTAGAGTAGATAAGGATAGTTGTCATCTAGCTATTATTCATGGGCGGTGTACCAACCGCATCTGTCTGACACGTCGGTGACATAAATGCACAACGGTCACCCTAGAATATCACGAGTGGAGCTCGATATCTCAACACTCCCCCTCGAGCTCAATCCCAATTCCTGCACACCAAGCAGGTCTCTGAACTTGAGCAGCTTCTCTACGCCCAATGCCTTTGTGAATATGTCAGCTACCTGATCCTCTGTGCTGACATAAACTAGATCAATAAGACCTAGTAAAACCCTCTCCCGCACATAGTGATAATGCACCTCAATGTGCTTTGTTCTAGCATGATAGACTGAGTTATTTTCCAAGTGTATACTACTCATGTTGTCACAATAAATAACAACTGGCCCATCTGTAGGCTGATGCATATCATAAAGTAGCTTATGCAACCAAGCTACCTCACATGCAGCCATTGATGCACCCCTATACTCAGCCTCTGTGCTCGACAAGGCAACTGTAGGCTGTTTCTTGCTACTCCAAGTGATTGCAACACTTCCAAAAGAGTACACATATCCACTGGTAGATCGTCTATTAGAAATACTACCAGCCCAATCAGCATCAGTGTATCCATGCAACTGCATCTCAACCCCAGTCTCATAAAATAGTCCATACTGCAATGTGGACTTCACATATCTAAGTATGCGTCTAGCCGCATCCAAATGCGATTTCCTTGGAGCCTGCATAAACTGACTTACCAATCCAATAGTATAGCTCAAATATGGCCTGGTAATAGTCATATAAATCAAGCTTCCTACTATGCGTCTGTACATAGTAGAGTCTTCCAGAAGCTCACATGCATCTGCGCTCAGCTTCACATTCTGCTCCAAAGGAACTGAAATAGGCTTATAGCCTGTCATCCCATATTTGGACAGCATGTCCAATCCATACTGCCTCTGCAAGAGTTGTATCCCACTTGGTGATCTAATCACCTCAATGCCTAAGAAATAACATAGCTCTCCTAAATCCTTCATCGCAAACTTCTGCTTCAATAGCATTTTCACATGAAGGATATCTTCATCATTGTCACCTGTCATAATCAAATCATCAACATAAATGACAAGTAGCATAATACCTTTCTCTATTTTTCTCACATAAAGTGAGAAATCTGCCTTGGAAATCTGAAAGCCAATAGTGACAAGATATTGTCCTATCTTGTCAAACCATGCTCTAGGTGCTTGCTTCAAGCCATACAAGGCTTTCTTCAACCTGCAAACAAACTCACGATGAACAACATGCACATAACCTGGTGCCTGCTCCATATAGATCTCTTCTTGCAAATCACCATGCAAGAAGGCATTCTTTACATCCGTCTGATGTGAAGACCATTCCTTTGATGCAGCCATAGCAATGATTGCTCTTACGGTTGCCATCCTTGCAACCGGACTGAATGTTTCTTCATAGTCAATGCCATATGTTTGTGCATACCCCTTGACTACTAATCTTGCCTTGTATCTGTTCACAGAACCATCTGCATTGTGCTTCACATTATAAACCCACTTACAGCCAATTGCATTCTTACCTTTAGGCAAAGGTACCAATTCACATGTAGCATTTGCTTCCAAGGCATCCATTTCTTCATCCATGGCTTTCTCCCATTTTTCTTTTCCCATGGCTTGCTCAAAAGAAGTGGGTTCTGGTTCCTGTATCACTTTGACCATATATGCATAGTGAATGGTTGTAAATCCATCATATTTCAGTCTATCCATAGGATATCTAGCTCTGGTAGACCTGCGCAAAGTAGATTCACTCCCAAGTGCTCTCAAAACATCCGTGGTCTTCCTTACTCCACGTGTAACAATAGAAGGAATACCCAACTCATCATCAATGCTCTGTTCTGAGCCACTGGATTCACCATCCACATAAGAATGACCTGCATTCACATCAAACATGGGCTGATCTACCTTCTCTTTTCCTTTTCGTGACATCTGAATACCACTATCTACATTGCTTTGAGAAGATTCTCCTGATCTCAATCTGCCTCTCCATGGCAAAGAATGTGAACCACTACTAGAGGACGCTCCAGGTCCACTAATATTTTGGGACTGCTACTGTGAATTCTATGCAGCATTACCATTTTGTGCATCTACATCATCAATCACATTTACTAGTTTATACCAGCTACTCATGTCATCAAAAACAACATCTCTGCTCACTGTAAACTTACGAGTAGAAGGGTTATAGCATCTATACCCTTTCTACTCTGTAGAGAGTAACCAATAAAGATGCACTTCTCAGCTTTTGGATCCAACTTGGATCTCAACTCATCTAGCACATGAATATAGGCAATGCAACCAAAAATCTTCAAATGAGAAATATCTAGTTTCCTACCAGTATACCTCTCCTCTGGAGTCATTCCATGTATTGCTGCAGTGGGAGTCATGTTCATTATGTAGACTGCTGTAGCAACTGCTTTAGCCCAATAAAAATCTGGCAGGTCTTTTTCATTGAGCATGGCACGAGATACCTCTCCAATATGCCTGTTTTTTCTTTCTGCAATTCCATTTTGCTGTGGGGTATGACTGCATGAATATTGTTGCATTATGCCATGCTCCTGTAAGAACCTTGCAAACTCATTTGAGAGGTACTCTCCCCCTCCATCTGACCTTAGGCATTTTATTTGCAGGCCTGTTTCTTTTTCAACCACAGCTTTAAGAGTTTTGAAATGCCCAAAAACTTCACTTTTCTTTTTCATAAAATACATCCAAACTTTTCTGCTATAGTCATCAATAAAAGTGACAAAATAATGACAGCCTCCAAGAGATGCAGCTTTAGTAGTCCACACATCAGAGTGGATTAATTCCAATGGTTTCTTACTCTTTTGAACATGTCTAGGAAATGGTTTCCTTGCCTATTTTCCAAACTGACAAGCTTCACATATCTTATGCATTTCTACAACCTTAAATTTTGGCAATCCTGCAACAATATTTTGGGCCTGCATTGATTTAAGTCGATGTACATTAACATGACCAATGCGTTTATGCCAGATATCAATATCTGCAACTACACCGGTCCCATATGCAAACATTACTACACTCAATTCAGACATGTCTGCATCCAACATAAACATTATGCCCTTCTTCTTTCCTTTTGCTATCAAGCGACCTTTATTTTTCATATGCTCAACAAAGCATCCATGAGGATTAAATCTGACTTGCAACCCCTGCTCAACCATTTGACCAGCAGAAACCAGATTCTTGGTGATATTCGGGACATGAAATACATCGGACAGGTATTTCTTTTTCCCATCCTGCATAGACAAAGGAATTTTTCCAATCTGCATAATAGGATGTGCAGTATCATCATCAGTCTCCACAAATCCTGGTTTTCCCATTTTCCTTGCATCCTTCATCCATTCTGCATGACCTGTCATGTGGTTCGAGGCACCTGAGTCAACATACCATACACCGTTTCTTTCTTTTGCACTTGTCACAGAATTGTTCATATGCTGCACCATAAACAAATGCTCATTTCTGTCACCACCCTGTCTACTAGAAGATGCATAATTCCCTTGTTGCAATTTTCCATTCATGATGTCATTCTGCTTTTTATAGTAGTCTTTAGCCATATGACCCATTTTACCACAGTAGTAGCATTCAACATTACTGTTTGTATTTTGGCCTCTTTGCCATCCACCACGACCTCTTTGGCTCCCCCTGCCTCTAGAGTTACCACGTCCTCCTCCATAGGACTGGTTTTCTTGAGCTTGTTGCATATTCTGATTTCTACCACGACCTCCAGATCGGCCTCCTCTACCTCTGCCTCTACCTCTTCTAGCATTTGAGTAGAAGACAGCTTCTTTTGCAGTTCCTCCTGAAGAAGATGCACCACCATTTCTCTGCTCCTCAGAAAGTAGAAGAGCAATCAACTCCTCAAAATCAGGAAATCTTTCACGGACGGAAATTGATGTTCGGAACTGTGCATAATCCTTTCCTAGACCATTCAAGGTCACAAAAACTAAATCATCATCTTCCACTGGCGACCCAATGGAAGCAAGTGCATCTGCAATCTTCTTCACCTTCATGTGGTAGTCATTGATGCTCATATTTTCTCTTTGCACATTATGCAACTCTTGCTTGAGCTACATTTTCCTGGCTTGCGTATTTGTGCTATACATTTTTGAAAAAGTATCCCATGCCTCCTTTGGCGTACTTGCATCCTGAATATGCACAATTATAGAGTCTGAAATACTGATAGACAGCCAGTACATAACTTTCCTGGCTCTCTCATGCCATGGTTTAAATGCCTGCATTTGCTATTGATTTGAAACATCAGGAAGAACTGGTTCTTCTTCATTTCCTGCAATGAATTCCCAATATCCTTTTCCCATAAGGAAATTTGTCATTCTGAACTTCCATGCTTGGAAGTTGTTTTTGTCAAGCTTTTCAGTGACAATCTGTGAAAGAGAATCAAACGCCATTACAGAACACTGCAAAAAGTTCTATCACTGCAAAGAACACAACTTCAGCCTCACAAGGGCTAATCTACAAAACTGACAAAAGTGGTATTTGACCACACAGTCACTTCCTAGTGACAATTTTGCATCAACAGGCAACAGGGATGATTCTTAACTCCCAATGTCTCTGCGCACAGGCATACGATGCAATTTCTATAGTAACTTTTCACCGACCTGTAGAACAGTGGTCGCACAGCATAAAATAGGGCCTTTTCTTGAGTGCGTGCAAAAAAACTTCCGCCTCCAAAACAGGCCCCGAAATGGCCTCAAATCAAAAAAACAAGGTCACCTAGGGCTAAAGCTCTGTCCCGCAGCATATGCTGCCCTCTTGCTTCACCGCGAAGGGCGTCTCAACCTGAGACAATGCACTCTTGCAATTTTCGGTTGTGCTACCTGCAGATATCTGCTCCCAAAACAGAAAATGAAAGCAACACTGCTCCTCTTACCAGAACACCACGAGCTTGGCTTGCTTTCTTGAGCTCCTTACCACGAACAAGGCTCTGATACCATGTCAAGATTGTGGGAGAGAAGGAAGGAGTCTCACTTGTAGCTTTCTTGTTTGCACAATGGGGAAATACACACAAAGGTGGAGGCTAAAAACAGTTTTCCTCTTCTTAGTTGTGTAAGCCAAAAGAACTCTAGTACATAGAAATAGAAGAACCCTATATATGGGTCTCAAACCAAACTCAACTAACTAAGGTGGCATACTAACTAAGCCACGAACTAGAGTAGATAAGGATAGCTATCATCTAGCTATTATACATGGGCGATGTACCAACCGCATCTGTAACTGGCACGTCGATGACATAAATGCACAATGGTCACCCTGGCATATCACGAGTGGAGCTCAATATCTCAACAGAATAATCATCAATAAGCACCATAAAGTATTTTGCTCTAGCGAGAGATACATGATTTATTGGTCCACAAATGTCGGAGTGTACTAATTGAAGAGGTTGAGTCATAATGGAATAAGATTTGGGAAAAGAGATTTGTAGCTTTATTGAGAGCACAAGCTTGACAAAATGGAAGTTGAGAGAGGAAAGGTGGAATACTGTAGACAAGTTTCTTGTGAATAAGTTTTTGGAGAACATTTTGAGAGGCATGACCAAGTCTAGAGTGCCATATGAGTGTGTTTTGTGGTGTAATTGTGAGTGAAGCGGAGTTAGTTGGGAGTTAGTTGAAGCATTTAAAGAAGGTTGTAGAAGTAAATACCCAAATGTATAAAGCCGACATAGTTTGGGGTAGGTAAGTTTGAGAGAAGGTGAGAGTAGCTATAAGATGCAGTGGTCTTTGTAGAAGTGAGCAGTGAGAGAGGATTGAGAAGTGATCTCACCGATACTTAACAGATTTTCTTGAGATTGGGAACATAATAGACTTTATGTACCTTGATTATGTGATTTGAGGGAAGCTCCACTTGAATGGTGCCATAGCCCTAAGCTTGTTGAATGCTTTTGTCCCTCATGTCAACACTGAGTGGAGTGGAGATCTCTTTGAAGTCGACTAACCATTCCTTATGAAAAGTCATATGATGAGTAACTCTAGAGTCTAGAAACCATTTATATTCTTCTTTGGAGTTTGAAGAAGGTGCCCAAACACTTGTGGCTAGTAGGTTGATGATAGTTTCTAGTTGCTCTTCTATGTCATAATTGCCAATGCTAACAAAGTGAGCCTGACCTTTTGATTGATTGTTTGTTGAATCTATTTTTTTGACGACAATCCTTTTCAATATGACCTTGTCATTTGCAAGCATTACATATGAGATGATAATGAGGGTTTCTTGACAAACTAGATCCCATATTCCCCAATATTGTTGACGAATTTCCAAATACCTTTTGTAGTGGATATTGTTCTTACTACTTGTACTTATCAATCTCCACAATGGACAAGTATTTCCATTCTTGCAGCAGCTGCATCTCTTTGCATCCAATCTTCCTTGTCTGCTCCTTGTTCAGGGAAATCTTCCTTGCCATTGATAATATTCCATAGGTTTGCTTAAGATAGGTAAAGTTCCATCCTTAGCTTCCACACTTGATGGTTTCTTCCATTGAGTTTGTTGATCTTGATGTGTCGGTTGTAGGAGGTAGTAGCATTGACTAGAGCCCTTGGAAGAATGAGAGTGTGGGAGGTAGTAGCATTGACTAGAGCCATTGGAAGAATGAGAGTGAAGGAGGACTAGTGGTTTGTGATTTTGAGGAGAATATGATAAGCTAGAAAGATAGGTCATGGTGCTCTGATACCATGTAGTGAGAACCAAGAACTTGTAGATAAGATAATACTGTACACAATAAGGGAAAGAGATAGAGGCAATATAGAAATGGAGTGAACTGCAATTGAACATTTCATTACTAGTAGTTATATATATACACGGTACATTAAATGAGGTAGGTGAGCCTCATCTCTAAATATCTAAGATATTTACAAAGTGGATATCTATGAGATCCTTTTGTCCACATACTGACTTGTCCTTATCTTATCTAAACTTTTATCATTATCCACAACTTTATCTTTACATGGATTTGCTGCAATTTCAAGTCTTTTCATAGGAATTGTAGGCATAAACCACCACGTTTCCTTAACCTCATCCTTTCTTACTTCATAATCATATTTATAGCAACATTGACATGTTACCACTCATATTTTAGCTTAGTTTTTGAGGTTTCATCTTCTAGTTGATTAGTCAATTTCTCCTACAACACAGGCTAGTAGCTTTTAAGAATAACTCAAATTTTTGACTTTCCAATCACTACTAGTTATACACATCCAAGTGAGCATAGCGGCTTTCAAATTCACACAACAAGGCTGTAGTAGTAAGACCCTTATAAGGTTTTTCCACCCAATCTATAAACATCTTCCGCATAACTAATCATGTGTCTTCAAGGAAAAACTACTCTTTGAGAGCCTTCTAAAAGGTAACCTGATTAGCATTTATTTGATAGAATTTAGCAAACCATTCTTGTAATGCATGCACAACAAGATAGTAAAAATACTGACTCCATGCAAACTAAAAAAACACCATGAAAAATCATCTTATTAGCATATACCCATAGATAGTTTGATATATTCTACCCATCAAACTACTTCATCTCATGTCCCACATCCTGCAAAGCATGCATAATTGCAACATTAAGTTTTTTAGAATTGTGTCTTCTTTGTTATTGTTGATCATGCTATTGCTTTGACTACAATAGGAAGACCACTTGCTACATAATCTCTCCTAAGCCAACACTTGATGATGAATCCCCCATGATTACATTACTTATGTCGGTCTTCATGTTGGGTTCACCAATGTTGGAGCATGTAGGATTGAAGGCCTAGCCTAGGGGGTAAGAGATAGAAGGGTGTAGGGATATTGAGACATGGAACAATATAAAAGAAAGAGAATTTAGAATTTGGAAGCTTTAATGGCAATAAATAGAGGCGAAACTGAGCAACTTCATTTCATATAGCTCATCAGAGCAATCAATCTGTAATACATATGATAGATCTTATTAATATGACCACAGCACAAAGGCATATGCACACACTTGGAATGATTTCCCAACACAAACTTAGACTATCGCTTAGTATACACACTAATACATGAATGATCTCTACTGAATATAATCCAAAAGTTGTAGATAATACCTCACAATATCATGTATACGTCAATATGTTGATGGAACATGATAGGTGACACCACTATAGAAAAGACATGAATAGGAAATCATAAAAGCACTTCAGCCTTATAATTATAGTTTTACTAGTACAGTATAACATGGTATAGATGGCCCCAATGTTGGGATAAAGGACAATGCCCATGTCTGCCCCCATAAGGGCCACGCTATACATAGTAGATATACCTATCTGAAATTATTATTGAGGTACACTCTTCAGTACCACAAATCATGTGTCTCTATCTCCTCTCTCTCAACTTGCATCTCTACACACAAGTCCATTGCAGCTAACTCAACAAATTGGTATCAAATCTTGGTTCAAACAATCAGGAGCTTGGCATTTCTTTAAGTGCATGAGCTTGAAGTTAAAGAAGAATTCACTATGAAGAGTCTGCAAGTAGGGCAACAAGGTTGAAGCTTCTTCTTGAAGCTTGAAGCTTCCCTCTTCATTTTGAGCTTATTGGCAGCCATCGTTGGCCACTTGGGGACCCTCCCCATCATCTCCAACACTTGGACTAGCATTCCAATCCCTTCACGGCTGAAGGCGCCATCAACATGGGTATGTAGATCTAGTTTTCAGCATGCTCAGGACCTACAATAGCTGCTCCTCTTCATTTAGCATCATGGTTATGCTCTAGACTTTGCATCTAATGCTTAGGATTGAGCATTGAAGTGTAGTATTACACTTGGGGCTGATATACATTTAGCTTCAGGTTTGAAATACACAATATTTAGATCTATAATAAACAAGGCAGCACCTGCTCCCTTGAGATTGATACTCATTTGATGGCTATTGGATGTTAGTGGATGTTGGATGTCTCAAGGATCATGTGGCATTGCCTAGAGGTCATTTGGAGCTAATCTTGGCAATCATTTTGCACAATTTCTAGACTTTCTTGTGGCTGGATTACATAGTCCACAGCTTGCAATTAACAAGCAGCTTTGTTTTCTTTAATGACATTGGTCCTTGGACATGCATGTTGATGCGTATACATGCTCAGATGATGTCAAGGCACTGAGGAATGATATGCCTATGTATTGAAGTCATGTGGGCTGATTTTGACTGAGATTTCACTGAGTTTTGATAGAGATTTGGATGTTGGAATAACAGGGTTGAATGACATTTTGACTGCATATACAGTATGTCTTGCTTCTAGACTTGGTCCTCAAGCATTCTATGCCATGTATTCATGCTTATGGTTGATGTTACATGCTTGGATTTGATTCTTGAATGCATTTGAGCAGTGATTCATTTTTTGGATCAGCTTTACTTACAAGTATATTGATGTATATTCATGATAGTTTCTTGCATATCTAGGACAACATACCTCACTATCAGGAAATTTGATATGTTTCTATGCAAGAACATTATGGTGATGTTTTGAGCAGCTTTGTATCATCTTTGGAGCTCAATCTCAATCAATCTAGGAGGTTATTTCAGTTCTAAATTTTTAGGATAGATTTTTCTTGAATATTTGTGGGATTGCACTCTTGAATTGCAGGACAGCCACATGTATTGTCAAGAATTTCTATACTACACTCTTGAATTGCAAGGCAAACACTTGTATTGTTAGGAATTTCAAGACTACACTCTATTTCTATCAAGAAATTGGTATGTTTACTATCATTGAATGCTTTTGAGGCATATTGGCCAATGAAATAATGTATGTTCTTTCTATACATACTTGGGGATATTCCTAACATACTACTGAGTGGATTTTGGAGCTTCCATTGCTTGGCATTAGCTGTCATTTAGTGTCATATAGTTATTTGGCCGTGAATCATGGCTGGTAGTAGTGACAATCATCTTATGTGTATCAAGAAGCTTGAAGGAGCACACAACTTTATAGTTTGGCAAAATTTGTGCTATAACATATTGTTGCACCAGAAGAAAGCAAAGCTAATTAAAGTAAAGGAAACAAAACTAGATGATGTAGAGCAAGATGACTGGGATGAGCTGAATGAGCTTGCATGCTCAACCATTGAGCTATTGATTTCTGATGCCTTGATGTTTAACATTCAAGGGTTGGATTCTGCTTATGACATTTGGAAGCGATTGGAAGAGTTGTATGCCCAGAAGAGTGCTACAAGAAAAGTCTACTAGTTGAAGAAACTCATGGATTTACATATGAAAGAGGGTACTGCAATGTCTACTCACCTTAGTGAGTTTAACTCCATTTTCAACCAGCTTACCACTTTGAAGTTCAATATTTATGACAAGTTCAAAGCTACATTCTTGCTTGGCACTCTGCCAAAGAGCTGGGATACCTTTAGGACTGCTATGAGAAATTCTAATGCTATGCTTTTGTATATGCTAATGTAGAGGGTGCTCTACTCATGGAAGAAATAAATCGGCAGAACAATGCATGCACTAGGTCTTCCAATGCTTTGCATATTAGAGGTAGATCACAAGAAAAAGGCAAATCTGATAGCAAGGGACGTAGTAAATCACGTAGTAAGGATGTTGAATGCCATCATTGTGGCAAGAAGGGTCACTTCAAACGTGACTGCTATAAATGAAAGAAAGAGAAAGAGAAGGGCAAGAAGATGGATTACAACAAGAAAGAGAAGAAAGATAGTCAAGTAAAGATCGAAGAGGTGAATGTAGTTAGCCATGCGAGCGATAGTGGGAATGATGTACTCTATGTCTCTTCATGTTTCAGTGCACATGCTTTGATAGCCAATACAGATGATGACATGCACACTTGGATTCTAGATTCAGGTGCCTCTTTTCATGTCACCCCTCACTATGAGTGATTTACAGACTATACAGGAGGTTGACATGGTGTTATCCATCTTGGGGACAATTATGCATGTGACATTGCAGGCATTGGTAGTGTGCAACTGTAGTTTCAGCATGGATTTGTCTTCACTCTTTAAAATGTAAGGAGTGTACCGTAGCTCAAGAAGATCTTGATTAGTACTCGTCAGCTAGATAATGATGGTTTTCATACCACCTTTGGTGATGGAAAATGGAAGATTTGTAAGGGATCTAGGGTTATTGCTAGAGGTTGCAAGAGTGCTACTTTGTATCCACTTCATGTATCTAGTGTGTGTGACCATGTTGTCATCGTGACTTGAGCAGCCAAGTGTTTCCTTGTGGCATGGCTGGTTGGGACACATGAGTCAAATTGGAATGAAAGTAATTTCTCATTTTGGTTACTTGCCTTGTCTTTGTTATGCTAATTTTGAGCACTATGATAATTGTTTATATGGTAAGCATGCGTACACATCTCATAAAAATCCCTTTTCACTGAAATCTTTGCCTCTAGAGTTAGTACATTTTGATGTATGTCAAATGCTAGGATTATCTCTAGGAGAAAAGAAATACTTTGTCACATTTGTCGATGATGCTACATGGAAGGAATGGGTTTACCCGATTTGTAGCAAGGACAAAGTGCTTGATAGGTTTAAAAATTCTTGGCATTGGTAGAGAATTAGATTGATAAGACAATTAAGTGTCATTGCTCTAAAAATGATGGGGAGTATGTATCCAAAGCCTTTCAGGAATTTTGTGACAGCAAGGGGATAAAGAGGGAGCTCACTGCCCCTCATAATCCACCCAAAATGGAGTTGCAGAGTCTATGAACTGGACCATAGAAGATAAGGTTTGTACGATGCTATCTCATGCTACATTACCCCGTGGTTTTTAGGGAGAGACTGTTATGACAACCATTCATTTGATTAATAGGTCAATGAATAGGTCTTTGGGGGAGAGAGTCCCTCAGGAAGAGTGGTCGAGCAAGCCACCTTCTTATGCTCATTTGCAAGTGTTTGGATGTGTGAGGCTTTTGTGCACATACAAAAAGAAGAATGTGGTACTTGGGACTTGGTGCAGCTACCTAAAGGGCAGAAAACTCTTCCATGCAAGTGGGTTTACAAGATGAAGGTCACTTCTTGTTCTTCGCCAAAGTACAAAGCACAGTTAGTTGCAAAGGGATACAAGTAGGAAGATAGAATTGACTTTGATGAGATCTTCTCGCCTGTAGTCAAGATGCCTACTCTTAGAACCATTTTGGGCTTGGTTTTATAGCTGAAGATATGGAGCTCATATAGATGGATGTAAAGATTGCATCTTACATGGTGATCTACATGAGGACATATATATACAGTAGCCTGAAGGTTTTGTTACTAAAGGTAAAGAGACAATGGTTTGTAAGCTCAAACAGAGTTTTTATGGGCCGAAACAAGCACCGAGGGAATGTTATCATAAGTTTGATACTTTCATGTAGTCTTAGGAATTTGAAGTTAAGTTGATCATTGTTTGTACACTAAGAAGGCAATAGATGGCATCCTAATTATCTTGGTTCTATATGTTGATGACATGTTGATTGCTGGCAGGGATACTCATGACTTGGATTCATTGAAGCAAAGTCTTCATGGAAGCTTTGACATGAAGGATCTTGGTGATGCCAATCACATACTTGGGATGCAGATACTCAGAGATAGATCGAAGGGGTTATTCTATCTATCTCAGCAGGAGTATATATCCAAGATTTTGCAACATTTCAATATGAAGGGGAGGATTTTCATTGCCTCCATATGTGAAACTCAGTGCAGAGGGACAACCCTACATCTGATGATGAAAAGACTGAAATGGCCAAGATTTTGTATGGTTCAACCATTGGCAGTTTTATGTCTGCTATGGTTGCTACATATGTTGACATTGCCTTTGCAGTGGAAGTGGTTAGCAAGTACATGGCAAACCCTGGCAAGAAGCATTAGGAACCAGTGAAAGGTGTTATGAGATATCTCAAGGGCATAATATTTTTGTATCTACTTGGTAAGCAGAAGACATCTATCGTTGGCTTTACGGATGTAGACTATGCTGGACATACAGACTGCAGGAAGTCCACTTTAGGGTATGTGTTTACCTTCACAGGAGGATCTATTTCTTGGATATCTAGGTTGCAGAAGTGTGTTGCACTATCTACTATGGAGACAAAGTATGTGGCTGCCATTGAGGCATGCAAAGAGGCCTAATGGCAGTTACATTGGTTAATGAGCTTGGGATTACTGAGGTTCCTATGCTCTCCACTATGATAGTCAAAGTGCTATCATGTTAGCATAGAACCCTGTCTTTCATGCAAAGAAAAAACACATACAGGTGAAGTATCATTTCATCAAAGAGGTACTTGACAACAAGAGCATTTAGCTAGTTGAGGTGCACACACTGACGATAACCGTGCAAACCTTCTCATCAAGAAGGGTCTTCCAATAGAGAGGTTTGCCCATTGCTAGTGGTAGATGATGTGCTTTGGATAAGTATAGCCTCTTCAGCTTTGTACATACTTAGACTTAGCTGATTCTTTTCCTCTACCTTTGGGCACATTTCCTTAGGTTGTTGGGATAAAGGTAGTGCCGTGTCTGCCCATAAGGGTCAGGCTGTACATAGTACATATACCTATCTAAAATCATTATTGAGATACACTCTTTAGTACCACAAATTGTGTGTCTCTATCTCTTCTCTCTCTCAACTTGCATCTCTACACAGAAGCTCCATTGCAACTAACTCAACACCCAAATCCAAGAAAAACCATATCTTTGTTGTCTATACTATGTCTACCAATGGTAAAGATCAAGAATCAAGCAGCAAAACTCAAGAGAAGCTCTGTTTGAGCATCAAACCACCATTTCCAACTCACTACCCTATTCTTGACTATTATTAATAGCCCAAAATAGTCCACATGAAGAGCATAAATCCATCAAAATGCCTCTTTGATGTTCAAAGAAGGTTCCCATGATTTTTTGGACTAAGAATCAAGTGAGAGATTGCCTCAAAGATCTTGTAAGAGATCAAGATCTTCACGAACAACTTGCGACATTCTCTTCCCATATTTTTTCGTGTTCTAAAAATAGTTCCAATACTCTCCTCTCTCCTCTCTAGTGCATGCGTCTTTAGCCCACTTACTTGATTTGGCTCTTTCTCCCACCTTTTTCTTGTATCCTCTCCTAGTTAACATGCCATCACCTTCACTTTTGTGGCTATGTTAGATGAACAACAACCACCTAATTAGTCCTATTGGTGCCCCTAAATCTATGCTAAATGGTCTTCTTGATCTTTGTTTCATTCTTCACCACATAGCCCATAAAACTTAAGTGACTACTAATCACTACTCAAAGCTACATGGTCATTAACTCCCAAGACTACTAGACTAACTTGTATTATTATGACCAAGAAGTTTATCACTTACCATTCTGGAGACAAAGCATGAACTCTTCCACAAGAGAGAGCATACCCCATTTTTACATTCCATAAAACATCCCATGACATTAGTGGCTTTGGAAAGTGCATTTGAGTCGTTGAAAGAAAAGATGGTGGCTAGTGTGGTGGAAGGCCACTTGTAAAAAGTGAAAAGATGTTGCAAACAAGTGACTAAAGCCATTAAAATATTACCGAATAAAAATAATTGATCACCTCACCTTTGTATCACATCTTAAACCTAAAGTGGTGCCTAGACTTGAGCCGATTTATGTGAAAGAATTTCGAATACAATATATTATCTTGTTTATATTGGACATGTATGTGCAATAATTATATCTCAACCTTGTTTTTATTGGACTCATATGTGGAATAGTTGTATCCCAAGTTTTGAAGACGCGAAGTTGTGGTGTTTTCAATTAAATTGTAATAATAGACATGAGATCCCTAATATTTAAACTACAATAGCCTTAAAGCTTTGATTAATATAGCATGACCACTCATCAATTTATATACAAGTTATTCAAAGTTGGAGCAATAGATACATGGAGGAATTTTCAATATGTGATTGGACCAACTTGGATACTCATAGTGACATCAATGTTATCAATAGGCATTTCTAATTATACATTGAAGTACAAATTCATCCCTCCCTTGATTCTTAGATGTTTATGTTGATGATGAACACGATTATAAAGATGATTTTGTTAATGATCATGAAATTAATGATGAAGATGGTGAATATGTGGTTGGGAAACATTGGAAATGGAGTTTCAAAGAACCCCTCCACGGTGTGTTTAAGAGTGAGATGATAGCGGGGTACAACCCTTAGATGCACCATAGAGGGGTTTTAGGGGTTCACTAATGTAAATACTCTATATCATATGTGTTTGAAGCCTATTCAATTTTTATGAACTTTCATTTGAATCCATGTGATATCCTTATATTGTTATGGATTATCCCTCCTTCCCCCCTCCCCCTATAAAGAGGTGGAAAGACATTAGTATTTTTGGGGGAAAAACAAGGGAAAAAATACTAGCTACACTAGCTTAATATTAAAAAATATAAAAGATTTATTATTTTTCATAATTGTGCAAGAATCCAAAATTTCTTTTATCTTCACCTTCTTGTTTTTCTTTCATGGCTATTCTGACCTTCTCTCTCTTCTTTCTATCTTTATTTGTCTTCTGTAGTCTTTTCTCTCATCTCTTTCTCCTCTAGTTCCCTTCTTGACAAGTGGCATCAGAGATATAGGCTTGTGATCCATTTTTAGTCACCTTTCATATCCATTTCACATGTATTTCTCTAATACAATCTATCTTACCACACATATAGTAGGTACATGCTTGGTTTATGAATAGTACTGACTAGAAATCCCTCTATAGGTAGTAAACACTACATTTGGATTTGTTCATAGGAGATTTGGATAATTTTGGTGGGATCAAGATCCAACTTAGAAATTCTTCACTTTTCAAAGAAAAAATTTGGCAGTATTTTGGTAAAAGAAGGCCTACAAGAGTTAGAGAAGGTTTAAACTGTAGTCACTCTTTCAAGAGAGCTTCTTTTTCCTCATCCTGAAATTTTTACTTGGAGTTTTCAGCCAAAAATCCTAGTGTCTCCCCTTGATCTGCATCATCTAGCAACAATGGATGATACAAAGACTACTTGAACTCATTTGCTTCATGTTGACAACCATTTTTTTGAGAAACAAGGGATTCATGTGGTGAAGAAGAAGAAGAAGAATGGATGACGGATGCTTGTCCAATGAAGACCGGATTGCTCCGTGGTTCAAGAGGAATGAAGATTGCTGATTTGGACTGTCATGGACATTAATGGCTGCTGGAAATCAGTCCTGAGACATGGCAAATAAAAACCCGCAACCCGCAAAGAACGGTAATTCCATTTTTACAAAGGAAATTGATGTTCTATGCAATTCGCTTCATGAGTATTTGTTCCCATGGGATGATGATGCATTACGCTGATGTTTGCTATGAGTTTGATCAGTTTATGCTCAGAAAATCAGAAAATCATAAGTGTTGTGACTGAAATTAATAGTGTAAAACCCGTAAAACACGCGAAATATGGGAAAATTGAGTGTTTTTTATATATTAATGGAAAATATAATAAGACACACCAACTAAATTTGTGTTTTTGCTGCAAATAAATCTAAGGGTCACAGCCCACAACTCATTTTGTATTTTCAGTCATTTAATATTGCGAAAAAATAACAAGAAAAATAGGAAAAATTTATAAAAATAGGGGAAAAATGGATTTTGAGTGCCAAAAGTTAAGGAAAAATAAGAACCATGTTTGTGTATGTATGGGGGGTCTCAAGTATGAGGTTTAGCCTCAGTTCAGACCTACCTTTATGTTTTAGTGAGTTTTTCTTGCTTTTTATACAAAAAAAAACATGGAAAAATATTACCCTAAACCTATGCACCGTGCACAATCTAAACGGTGAAGGGGTAGAGAGAATGAGAGTGGTGTTTAAATGCTGAATGAAATGATGAAAAGCTTGCTGGTTTTATGCATATCATATAGATCGGTCATTAATTTAAAATAAGAACTTAGTAGCACGAGGGTTTCTCGGTGCTAGGTTCATGCAACACCGCATACGAGCGATAGTCAAAATCATTGAAAGAATGTTTTTGCACTAAGCACAACGCTGATTTTCTTAATTGTTTGAGCACATGGACTCTAGATCGTGACCAACATTGAGTGAGTAATGTTGTCCAAGCTGTAGGCTAGGCGTTGGGTCTAAGGGGAAAGGAAGTGAGGAAAATGGTACATTCTGGATACGATAAATTGGTACCTTGAGTGGAAATATGTGCGATATTGTGTTATATATATTTACCGACGCATCGAGGGGCCAATCCCCAAGGTGTAGGAGAGTCGTAGTGAGATAGCAGCAGTCAGTCGTGGGAGGACCTCCTATGTTTGTACTTCGTGCCATTTGGCAATGTGTTGGGACTCCTAATTGGGTTAGAGTTGGACTACGAGACGTGATACAAATGCAAGATATTTAGAAAGGCAATGTATGATGTATGTGTCATCGACGCTCCTGGCCGCGAGGCCGTGGGGTTGTTGAGCGCATGATAGAGATCCGGCTAGTGCATGAGCCAGTGCCAGCCTGTTTTAGGTCCTATCATGAGCGTAGTGACCCAAGGAGAACAGAGCATCAGCCTCAGGTCCTGTCTCGGTACCCAAGAACCTACCAAGCCCTCACAAGGCGACACTTAATCCCTTTCTGATGCTCACTTTTATTTTCGCTCCAACCTTCCTTAGTTTCTTCTTTTCCAGCAAGACGCCACCCTTAGGAAGACAAGGCATCGGCCTCGGGTCTGGCTCGTCCCCAGGAACCTATCAAGCCCTCGCAAGGTGATAATCAACGACTTATAAATTTTCCTTTCTTTTCCTTTCTATTTTTATAGGGGGTTAGAACCCTTTTTTACACACCTTTATATATATTTATTATCTTTAAGGTATTCAGGGTTTCTCTTCCTTTATCATCATTATTTTTCTTCTGGCAAGATTCTCTAACTACCTCACAACTAACAAGAACTCCTAGAATGGCTGCCTAGTAGTCTAGCAGAACAGGGCACTAGAACTACCTTCTAAAACAAGTCTTTTGATGTCTGCCAATGTCTTTACAGGAGGCAACGACTACTCGGACCTCCCTCAAACATACCTAACCTAAACTTGGGACTTCATGCCTTGGACGCCGATCCCCAACAAGAAAAGAAAATCCCCTACAAGCACACAGACACATATAGCATAAAACATGGTACTCATAAAGGAGAAATATCACCTAGATAGGGCCACGAGAATCTTCCACGCAACAAGGGCTCCTTCCAAGCTCTTCTTCCGAACCTGTCTAGCACAAAACTAAAACAAGAAACCATTAACCGCACCTGCACTAAACAGAAAACTAGCTCCCTTGGCCTAATGAAATAAAACATTCAAAACCTCGCAAAACGAGCCCTCTTGCCCTAACGAGATCAAACAGAATAACACCTACACATCCCTCCCTGAAATAGTACAGATATACAATAATAGGCCCCTTTCCAAGGAGGAAAAACACAACGAGCTCGCAGCCCTAAACTAAATGCATAAGGTTATGACCCATCCCTCCTGCATATATAGCAAGAGGCGTACGCATAATATGTTGTCTAATCAGCCTATGGATCCAAGATAATAACGGTAGATTGGTCTCGGCTACTCTTTGCATCACCCATATCAACCATCGTCTGCCATATATTGCATGCTCTGATAACATTCCCCACAAGCGACCGGGTCCTGTCTCATCATTGATAACAATATCCAAACTAGGACCATAGTTAAAGAAAAGGTCTTCTTCATAAGCAAGATTTTCCAATGAATCCGCAAACTGATTCCAATAACGTGGAATCAGCTGAAAAGACACTCTCTCAAACTCCTCAAGTAGGGTAATTGCAGTACGATGATACATACAAAGGATGGGATTCTGCACTGTGTATGTCCCATCTAGTTGGTTCAAGATCAACTGTGAATCTCCTTTTACTAACAACCAACGAATCCCACCTTGTTTGGCAATAAGAAGACGTATCCCTGTTGAGTTCAATGAAGAAGGTGGAATGGAGCTGTTAGTTCATCCTCTCAACATGCTAATTAGCCTTATTTTTAAACTCTACTCCCTGCAAATTAGCTAATAGAGCCGTAGACCTATTTTTCCCTATCTTGATAATCTTGTAGGGGCCATCCCATCTAGGTTCCAGCTTCCCTGGAAACAACTCCCTACGTGCATCGTAGTATAGAACTAATTTCCCTTTTTTAAAGGTATACTTCTTTGCTTTAAGGTCATGCAACTGCTGTTGAGAATCAACAATCACACTCAACAAAACAACCTCTTTGTATGGAGCTTCAGGGTCAAGGATATGCAGGCTAACTTATCCCATATGCACAATAGTGTCTACTACAGTTTCCTACTTTCCTATAAAGCATTGTACTTACTTCCTTTCTTAATGCAATGATAGTACTCTTTTCTTTTCAGTGAAGTGTCAATGTCATTGTCCACATACACAAGATTGTGTTTATGAGTCCAAGTCTCAATCTTGGAACCTAATTCACTTGTGTAACAAACAGTGTCCTTGTCTTCTCCATCATGAGTCCACACTTCTCATTTCATCCTCCATAGCTTCCAGTTTTGCCATGCTCTAGATCCCGCATTTCTCACAACTGCTTCATTCGACATTTAGCCACCTCCTGGTGCAATAAACTCTGCAACTTCAGTTCATCCAGGTGGGCTATGGTCGTGAAACGTTCAAAGAGGGAATCCTTATCTCCCAAAGAGTGGTTAATTGCCAACCGTATGGTTGGCAACTCAATCTCGAGGGGTAACACACACTCTTCCCCATACACTAATTTAAATGGATTATGGCCGATAGCTCGCTTGAATGTTGTATTATACGCCCATACTGCCACATACAACTTCATGTCCTAGTCTTGTTTATTCTCAGAGACTATTTTAGACAAGATACCCACAAGCTGCTTATTAGTACTTTCGACTTGTCCATTTGCTTGCAGATTATAAGGGGTCGTTTTATTGTGCTTGATTTGCCAAGCTTCAGTCAAGCTTTTGATCACTTTGTTCAAAAAATGGGTTCCACGGTCCGATACTAATTCTTTCGGTGCACCGAAACGGCAGATAATCTGCTCTAAAAGAAAACTTATAGTCTCTTTTGCATTGTCCTGCCTCATCGCCTACGCTTCTGACCATTTTGTAAAATAATCAGTTGCTACTATAATGTAACTCTTCTGAGTAGTAGATGACGGGGTGATAGGACCCACAAAATCAATGCCCCACTTCTCAAATGGAAGGATAGCCATGATAGGCGTAAGTGGGTGTTTTCTATTCTCTCTACTATCATGTCTTTGACAGGTATCACATCTCTTAACATACTCAAAAGAATCTTGGAAGATGGACGGCCACCAATATCCAGCTCTTAAAGCTTTCTGCACCGTCAACCGTCCAACGAAGTGCCCTCCACATGCAGAGTCATGGCACTCTTCCAAGATAAAAGGAACCTCGTCAGGCATCACACATCGGCGATAGATATCATCAACACCCTACCGATATAGTGTTCCTATGATCAAGGAAAACTTCAAAGCCTGTTGTTTGATTTTCCTCTTTTCAGCTTTTGATAAACTAGCTCCAGTCTCTCCTGTTGATAGATAATGCGTAATAGCAGCATACCAAGATGGGATAGAAGCTGTATCAATTTTAAAAATTGCATCAATATCACTTCCTTCAATCAAAGTCTCTTTCGGCTCCCCAAAATCCACAAGGCATTCCACAATACCCTGCAACCTTGGTGGTTTACTCTTAATCTCATAATCAAACTCCTGCAAAGTGATTAACCACTTTACCAAACGATCAGGTGGCTGTAGCTTGTTCATAAGCAATCTAAGCCCTTTCGCCTTCGTATAGAACACTACATTTTCATAAAGGATGTAGTGCCTGAATTTCTTAGTCCATAAGACTATCGCAAGGCACAACTTCTCCATGTAGGTATAGTTAACTTCTGATATGCCCAATTTCCGACTAGCAAAAGCTATCGGATGATACCACTTTTCCTCCCAAATTTGGGCTAAACAGCATGATACTATGCATGGTGGCCTGCTGAAAATATATAAAACACCTCACCCCTTTTAGGTGCTTTTAAAACTGGTGCTTTTACTAACTTCTATTCACATCCTCGAAAGCTACCTTACAAGGGTCGCTCCATTCAAATAGATAGCTAAAGGATAATAAATTCGTTAGTGGCAACGTCCTTTCTGCCAAGGCATTTATAAACCTCTGATAATACCCTATCGATGACAGAAAGCTATGAACCTCTTTCGGAGTGCGCAGTGGACTCATGGCGACTATGACTTGATCTTTTCAGGGTCAGTTGCTATCCCTACTGAACTGACCACATGACCTAGCAATAGCCCATAAGGTACTCCAAAGACACACTTTCGTGGGTTAAGAGTGATACAAAATTGCCGGCAATGCTCAAAGCATCTTCTTAAAATAATCAACATTCTTTCCCTTACAGTGGCTGCCCCCAGGTCCTCAATAAATACTTTCAACTCATCTGGGGAGATGTCACCAAAGGTCTTGTCTACTGTTTGTTGCCATGATCCAAGTGCATTGCACAAACCAATGTCCATCACATGATATGCAAAAGTACCAAAGACAGTAATAAAAGTCTTTTTCAACTTGTCCTCTTCTGCAATTGCCATCTAGTTATATCCTGCAAAGCAATCCATGAATGAATATATTTCCCTTCCTACTAATTGATCCAAAATCTGGTCAATAAATGGCAACGGGTAGTAATCCTTAACTGTCTGCTTATTCAGCTCTCTAAAATCCACACATAGTTGGATCTAGTTGTTTTTCTTCTTCCTAATGACAATTGGTGAACACCATTCTGTATGCTGTACAGGGAAGATTAAACCAACTTTCCTTAGTTTCTGTAACTCCTCAAATAGCCCATCCCTCAATTCAAAAGGCATATGCCTTACTTTTTGATGCACAGGACGGCTGCCTTCTTTTACAGGAATAGTATGAACAGCTAGGCTAGGAGGAATGCCTCTCATCTCATCATAACTCCAAGCAAAGATATCACAGAATTCTTGAATCAAGGACACATAGTCCTCCCTTTCTGCTGAATTGAGCGTAGAACCTAATTTAATTGGCCGTGAATCATTCGACGTGCCAAGGTCCAACTCAATCACATCCACATCTCTTATCCTATCTTGCGGCTCTATCGGCTCATTTAGAGTTATCTTATAAATATCCTCTGTAGTGGACCCCTCTTTAGATTCATCACTGGATGATGTCTTACTACCAGATGGATCATCTGCTGTCTCCAATTCAGTAGAGGATAAAGGAGCTCTCTCACTCTGAGGAGACTCAGGGTAAGCATTGACTATTACTCAATTAGCACCTCTACCTAGGACCACTCAACCGGCGGGTATATCGACTTGACAGTCTGTTTGTAAGATCCAAGGCCTACCTAGCAAGACTCGATAGCTAGGATGTCCTACAAATTTGATCACCCTAAAGTCCAAGAAGCATTCTACACTTGCAATTGTAACATGGACTTTAGTAACACAACCTTCTGGTTATCTCAGACTATCATCAGCCATTCTAAGAAGGGTGGAGCTGTCCTTTTGGATGCCTAGACCCAACCTCTCCATCAACTCTGAACTCATGATATTGACGAAGGATCCAGTGTCTACAGTAGCATGCTCCACCAATATTCCATCCACATATGCTAGAACCCTAGGGAAATTCTTTTTAGCATGATCAAACCAATCTTCCCCTACTTGTGCTATGCCCAGAGGTTCTACAATATACCTTATACGTAGGATCTTCTTGAATTCCTTGCGTACTCCTGGAGATAATTTAATCAATTGTAAAAGGTTTACATCTGGTTTGACTTCGCAAAGAGAACTTGCTAAATCAAAATCATGATAGGTAGCCAAAGCTCTCTTTTCTCGTCAAACCATTCTTTCTTTTGGTCTCAGGACCGGCTTCGGTGCTTCTTTCTTAGCTCTTGCCTTCTTTCTTGGCACTTCCTCATCCTTCTTAGGATCAACTTTTCTGTCAATAGGCCTTAGAGGTCCCCCTTCCACTCTAGGATTCAGGACTTGCGTCCCCTTATCCCCTTACTTAGGGTTTTCCTCGACCGGTTTTACATTATCTTTGTCAACCTCTTTAGCATTTTGGCCTCTTGTCACGGCTCTTAGGTTAGAGGTTTCAGCATCATTGACGCGCACAGCCTCAATAAGGCTGACTCCATTGCCTTGTGGCAACTCTTTTATAGTGGTCTTTCCCCTTTGTAATATTTGTCTTGGTACATCATTTTGCTGCAGGTTATTTCCTTGTGCTCTATGATTAACAGGGCATGGTTGTTTACTCCCTTGTTGGAGGGAACTAATCTTACTCCAACAGGTAGCAGCTAAATAGCCCGACTTCCCACAAATATCACATTTAACATTTGGACAGTTTCTAGGGAAATGCTTTCCACCACACCACTTACAGCTGAATCTTGAGGGCCCACCCTCTTCAGGGCATCAATTCCCTATCAGATTCTGCTACTTCTTCAAGAAATTGATGCCAACAGCTATTTGCCGATATTGTTTGGAAATCATGTCGGTATAATGCTTCATCATATCCTTAACTTTGCCAAGGACATTAGATGCACTCGACTCATAGCCTCGATCGTCTACCTGTCGTTCCATTGGCCTAACAATTTGATTGGGCATGGGTTGTTGACTCACAGGAACAACATTAGAATTCAAAACTTGGCCTCCAACATTTGGTGGAGCCAACTGACTTTCCATAGGCATAGTCACACTGGGAGGAGCTGGCAGCAAAGGTACATTCTGAACCATGCTTCCTCTCCCATTAGGGTTAGTCATAGGCATCCCTTGACTTCCATTCGTCAATGGTAGGTTGCCTCCAGGTACTAAACCCACATTAACATTCATTCGAGAGGAGTAGGCCGTTTGTAATCGTGCTTCTACTCCCTCTGCCCACGTAATAGCAGTGTCTATATCAGCCAAAGCCACACTGCTCAATTGCACGTGAATATTCAAATCCAATCCATGCAAGAAGTATTGCAATTGGGCAGCCGGCAGAATAGGAATGTAAGTTTGTAACTTACGAAACACTTCCTTAAGCTTCTTGGCATATGCTTTCACATTCTCATGGGGGTCTTGGCGTGCTACATTCAAGACACACAACCAATATTGGCCACCTCTTTCAGGGGCAAATTCTCCTCGGAAAGGTGCATAGAATTGATCGATTGTGGTTATGGTCCCAGACTCTATATTGTGATACCATACCGCATTCGTTCCTTTTAACGTCATATTGAAGAACATCATAAGATGTCCCTCATCTTGGATGCGATAATTGAACATTAATCTTTGGAATTCACAAATGTGAAATTCCGCATCCTCTTCAGCTAACCCATTAAAAATGGGCAAGGAAACTCCTAAAGCTGGTAAATCTGGTGTTCCTGCAGGAATTGCAATGGGTTGTGCCATGGCAACAATTGGATTAACAATAAGAGCTTGAATTGATGGACTCACACCCCCACTTGAAGTGGGTAGACTTGGTGGAAGAGAGGAAGAACTTGCGCTTCCTCCTGCACCTAACGGACTATTTGGAGCATTGGGGTTACTAAGACCACTACCTCTTATGCGTATCGGACTACTCCTTTGAGGAGAGTAACAACTTACGATCTCTAACAGCCGTCTAGCCCTCTCAGTACGTTCTGCTTTTTGTATTTCGGCTTGACGGGCCTTGTCAGAGAACATGAACCAACCTTCTTTGGGTCCCTAAAAACCCTAGATTCTAGAACCACCACTTATAGGCAGTTCTCAGCAAACGCACCACTGATGGGACCTAAAATGGGCCGGCCCTGGCTATGGCACTAGCCGGACCTCATGCTCATGACATGCAAACACCCTCACGGTCTCACGGACCAGGAGCGTCAATTTAATGCTAAAGGACAAACTGCCCTAAATCTTAATCTATGCATTTATAGTTTATAGTCCAATGGTTCTCTTAAACTCCTCAGAGGGAGAACCCTTACACATTGGCAATGCCACGATCACACACATATGGAGGCAACCTCACGATAGAAACACCACGGCCCCACTGTAGCTCTCCTACATCGCAGGGATTGGCCCTTTGATGCGCTACTAAACATATAACACAAACGAGCACAAACTCCTCTCTTTTATATTTCTCGTATTTCCAGGAGATATAACATGTGTCCTCACTTAACAGTCCCTTAGGAAACCGACCCTCTATCCTACGGCAAGGGATAACCTCACACTCTCAATCGTGGGTCAAATTCCTAAGAAAACAATTGCTATGCAATCCAGGAGATTTTTCTTTGATACCATGAATAATGCATAGTGCATAATGTGAATGGTTTAGTGCACAAACAAAATAAAATCAGCATTGTGCATCGTGCGAAACCAATCTTTTCATGATTTCCATGCTAACGTTTATGCATTGAAATAAGGAGAGACACCAAGCCTTACGCTCATGCTGCCTTTCCCTTTATTTTAAAACCACGTCCTATAGGCATGATGCAACACATAAATCAAATTTAAGGTTATACTTTGACGCTCAAACTCCCCTCTCCCCCTACCATTTAGTGTTTTGCATTAGTTGATAGGTGAAAGAGTCGTTTTATGTGTATTTCTTTATAAAAAAGCGATAAATATGGACAGAAACATAGAAACGAGGGTAAAACGAGGCCAACCTCGTGCTCTACCTTCATTACACATTGCACAAACACTTATGTAATCTTCTAAAATTTTTCTTTATCGTTTCCTAATGTTCTCCCATTTAAAATCCATTTTTCACCATTTTTTGGTATTTCTTTCTCTATTTTCTTCAATAAAAAATGACTAAAAACTAAGATTGATTGTGGGCTGTGGCCCTTAGGTTTCTTGATAGCAAAATTCCAGGTTTTGTTGATGTTATATCTCATACTTTCCCTTTATTTTGCAAAAAACCCCCCATTTTACCCCTTAAACGCGTGTTTTACGGGTTTTATACCATTAATTTCAACCATATCACTTATGATTTTCTAATTTTCTAAGCATAAATTGATAAAAATCATAGCAAACAATATCATAACGCATAATCAGTCCATGGGAACAATATTTCATCAATCAAATAGCATAAGAACTCATTTTTTCTTCATATAAATTGAATTACCTCTTAAGCTTCATGTCTCGGGATCTCGATTTTGCTACGGGACTGTGGGACAGACCTCATTTAATGTCCAGCATCTTCAAAATCAGCAATCTTCATGTCTTCATTGATTCGGAAGCAATATGGTCTCATCCGGACAAGCTTTCCTTCACCATTCTATATTTTCCTCTTGCACACAAGAACAGCCCCTTAAGGGAGAGAGAGGGAGGAGAGAGAAAGACTAGAATTAGAATTATCCATCCAGGCCACCATTGGACGAGCGAAGGCAAGCAATAAGATCAGCAGATAGAGGGGAATCAAGGGCCAATGTCCATTAGGTGGGTTGCATTGAGGCTAACATCTCCATCCCCAAGATTGGGGCGAAATTTTCGGCGCCAGACTCCGAAGCTCCCCTCCTTTCTCTCACCACGATTTTGCATGAAAGTTTCATGTTACATTAAAATTTGGGGCTCCCAAAGGTCACCACCCACTTGGCCCAAGTTTTGTCCACCTCTTCGCATCTTGATCGGTTTCTTGGCCATTTCCCTGTCTGAGCTCCAAATCGAGCTCTGAAAAATCCTGGGCGTCCGGCTTGACATCCCGCATTAGCTGGAAACTCCTAACAACCCGCACGGTAGTCTGAAAATTTATCAAAAATCAACAAGTGTCGCTTGGGTGCCTTTTAAGAGTCGTATTTCACTTGGTGCTTAAAATGTTTCCTACCTACAATTTTTATCATGAAGAAGTGATCAGATAGAGAGAAGTGATGATTTTGAAGTCAATAACCCTTACAATGTGTTGGCAATAGCATATTCACCATCAATCATGGTCCAAATACGAGCCTTCACATTATAGATAAATTTACCTTTCTCCCCAACCTTCCTCCTTGTCATCTCTCCACCTCTTGCTTCTCTACCACATTGCCCAACTTGCATTATATCAAATCAATATATCAAAGATATTGTATAATTGGAAGAAGCTAGGCAAGGTTATAAACCCATAATGGAAAAATCCATGGGTGGCAAAGGTGGGCTGCCCTAGTTGTGAAGCAAAGGTGGGATCTTGAATATTAGGTCACAAAACTATCACATTTGATCTATGAAGAGATAAAGAAGTAACGTATAGTTGTTTATATTATCTTGAAATTCTTAGTGCTTCACTAACTGTACATAAATATTTTTGAACCTTGTGACATATCAAAAACTAGGAAGAAGAAAAAAAAATTAGAATAAAGGGAATAAACAATTTGCAAAATCTTCACGTTTGGACTCCACACTTAAACAATTTGCAAAATGTTCATGCATAGGTACATCCAAATTCATATTATGAGAATTAAGACCCACATCAAAGCATGCTAATTGGTTATGAGAACTGAAGACACATCGTGTTGCTATTGCTCTTCATTACAAGTATCAACAATCAAACCATCAACTTGTTCGTGCTTCTTTGAACCATGATGAATAACATTCTTTGAACCATCCCACAAACTATGATTTGCATCAAGACAAACATGAAGCAAATGAGCATAAAGAGCTACTAACATAGGTTCAATCCAACTTTTTTGCTACATCCTCCTTATGGTAGACACATAAATCTCTTGCATTAATTGATTGTGAAGGTTTTCCGCCTAATTGAAAATTGCATTGTTTTTTACAAACCAAATAATACTTTAGGTATCACAAGTTATGGAATCAGTTATTATGAAGAGAAAAAACCTCTCCCTAAACCATTTTATATGCTGCTTTCGTAGCACATCCAATTATTTGAGCATATACTAGTTTCATGTCCTTGTAGAATACCTAAATTAAAGCTTTGTGGTTTTGTTTATCAACGGATTGAAGATATTGAGCATCTTCAAGCTTTAATCTTTCATTTTAGAAGCATCTCTTGAAATATCCTTTTTAATCCCTCTAAATTCACTTGGTTAGTCGTAATCCACTTGTGGGGGATAGAGAGATTAGTCTATTATTTATTCTTATTTGCAATTTTTCATGGTTTGGATTGTTGAACACAGCCCTCCCATGAATAGAAACAACCACAAAATTGAGGACAAAGCACACAAAATCTATGTGTATGCCTCTGCCATTGATCTCAAAACTGAAAAGAAACCATAAATATCTCTCTTAATAATGAACAAATTTTTCATATTCATCATCTTCATCCATAGCTCCAACCATTATGCACAAAAGAAAGAGAAAAAGGGAAAAGAAGAAATTTTGCACAAAAGATAGAGGAGAGAGGAGAGAGGAGAGAGAAAGATTGACACCTTATCCAAAATAAGAATGTGTGTCTCTTGGAAGAAAGGAGAGAAAGAGGCACATAATCAGTCGTGCACTCCACCCCGCCTTTTTCCCAAAAGATACACAACCCTTCATATTTTTTATTATTTCTTTGATTTTTTTGATAGATTTGTATTTGTAAGGCTTTAGCCTTTAAATTCAATCCTTTCTAATCTTTTGCAAATGCATGCATGTACACTTTTGTGCATACTATATATTTATGAAGGATGTGGATGTGGCCTCTCCTCATGTGTAAGGGTATATTTTAGTGCTTTCGCAAAAGTGTAAGTATTATTCCCTTTACAAAAGATAAAATTATTATATATGAATGAATATTTTTGTGCATGTTTTGGTGTCATCATTTCCTCCCACGTTGAAATGTGAAGCATCCTCACGAACCTTATCAAAGAAGAACCATTCTCTAACTCAAACACTTCCAAAACTGTTAGTAAAAAAACTTCAATCACAATGCCTAGCCATGGTAGGGTATGGCACCCCAAAGCCATGACCACCAGAGTAAGGGAACTCCTACCTCCATCACTCCCACACAGAAAAACTTGCATACTTGTTGAAGGATAGGGTTCAATCTTCAATAAGGGATCATGAGCACAAATTTTGTGTCCAATGGGGAAAGAAGAATGACTTCCTCCATCATGTAGCTCCAAACACACTCAAGGTTTGGTTAGAATTGTTAGTTTTAAGGATTAAACTTCAATAGAAATTCATCTTTATAAAGATGTTCATTTTGAATGTTAATTATAAACATCATGCTTAGAAAGGATTTAAGGTATGTGTTTAAGCTTGATATTATATTAGTTATTTTTTTTGGTTTGTTTTTGTTTAAGGGTTTTTTTAAGAATAAAATTTTAATGATTCTAAGTTTCATATTTAAATTGGTTTGTTTTTTAATGTGGTTGTTTCTATGTCCTCTCAAGGGAAAAGAAGGATTGGAGCAACATAGGAAAATGATCACAAGGACTCTCCCCTAGTAAGGGATAAGGGAGGGAGGACAAAGATGTAAGATTTTAGAAGGTGTAGGGAATGAAATACCATTGTACTACGAGGAATAGGAGGGTTATGGTAGTGCTTAAGTAGAGGCATATGGTATAGTGGAAAGGTGGATTGGTTATGTGCCATCCAATCAAGAAGGGTGTTTATATGAAAAATTTTACCTAAATGATTTTTATTTGCTATTAGTTCTTGAATAAATTACCCCTTCATTCACATTTAGGTCAGTTTGGAAGATGGGATGAAGGGATGGGGAAAATAGGGCAAGCAATGTATTTTGAGGAAGATGAGGGTGGGATGGAGAAGAAGAAGAGGGCCAATTTTGATAAGGACAAAGAGGGAGCCTGGTTACCGATGAGGAAGAAGAGAGCGCCTTGGAGATGTGAAGGACCAGTAGAGTTGAAGCAACTGTGAAAGCTTATTTTACCTCTAATGAAGCCGCATAGCCCTTTCTTTTGAAAAACAATCTTGCATTGGGTTGAGGTTGGGTTTGAGCCTTCAAAAATGCCATCACACATGAATGAAGGGTCTTACCTTGCTACACAGCCATTGGGATTGTGGCAGTGCTTTTATCTTCTTGCTCATCCTCATCGTGCTTGTTTTCAATTTTATTTATTTTTCAAACTTCAAGGCCACAACAAATTATGTTGCTATGAATCCCTTATGGCAATACTCGTGATGCATGGTACACACAAGTTTCTCCTTTGATTATTCTTGCATTCTTCATCTTCATCTTGATTCATCCTATAGCGTTATGCTGCTTTGCTCAAGCAAGTGTTCTCCACAAGGAGAGACCTTGTCTTGTTTCTCCCAAAGTCCTTTATGTTATGAAATGCCAAAGTGGGATCTGTGCCACTCCATTCGACTTCTTATCCATCATATTTCCTTCCTTCTTCTTCATTCTCCAAAATTTTGTGTTGTTATCCATCATAGCATTTCTCATGTCCTTCTTGTTTGCTACCAAGTCTCTACTCAATGGCATTTTTAGGACATAAAATCTAGACCTCATTACAGTAACTGAATGTCCTAAAGGGAGCTTCAAGCTTGATGAATCGATCCCTGCTGTGGGGACAAAGCTGAAGGACAATTGATCCATCGTCGGGGCACATCTTACTCTTGAGAGATGCAAAAATCTAGTACCGCTGGGCCCCCACTAGGCATGATGAGTGGTGAGGGGTAGGATGATGTTGATAGGACTTGGTTTGCCTATCTTGCTGCTACTCTTCCTGCCGCCATGGAAGCGACTGTAAGGCGAAGCAAGTGCGATGTAGGAAAACGACATATAGCCAATCAGTCTCGACAATGACCGAAATGCAACCAGACACTTTGTCCCTTGCAGCATCGCCTTCCTTCCTTCGTTTATGCTCCTCGGACTCTCCTTTTATGGAACAACCTCCTTCATCATGATTGCTAATCTGGGAGTAAAAGGTGCTTCCCTTTTATCACACATGAAGAAGCAGAAGCATTGTATGTTATTTTTGTTGCAAATTCTCTCTTTCTCGCTTCTCCTTTCTTATTTTTCTCCTCAAATATTCTTATTTCTCTTCTTATTTCTCACCATTCGAGTGAATGCTATTCGCCTTCCAACTAGATCTAGACTACATAATGGGAGATGAGTGGCACTACAAGGATATGAAGCTATAGCGACGAGCATTAGCGATGAAAAATAGTGACGGTACCCAGAGCAAATAAACGCGGGCAAAAACTTGAGCGCGTCATTTTTCGGGCATTCACGAAAGAGAGAGCGACCATCTTGCTGAGAGGGAGAGAAAGAGAGAAAGAAGGCTTCTCACTGCCACTGCCGCCATTCGTGAAGAAGAGGAGGAGGTGTACGGAGGGAGAAGAGAAGCCACCATCGCGAAGAGGAGCCACCAAACCCTTCTTCAAGTCTTTACGGTGAGTGCATTGTCCATTTTTGCTTTGCTTTTGTGTTTTCTCTCTCTCTTTTACTTTTTTTTTGTATAATTCGTGTATATTGAGAGAGGGGGAGGAAATGAGAGAGAAAGAGAGAGAGAGGGATTGGGAGGAAGAGGAAATGAGAGAGGGAGAGGGAGAGGGAGAAAATGGGAGAGGGAGGGAGAGAGAAAGAGAGGGAGAGGGGGAGGGGGAGGGGGAGGGAAAGAAAATGAGAGAGGGAGAGGGAGTTTTCTCTCTCTTTTACTTGTTTTTGGTATAATCCATGTGTATTGAGATAGGGAGAGGAAATGAGAAAGAAAGAGAGGGGGAGGGAGAGGGAGGGAGAGGAAATGAGAGAGGGAGAGGGAGGGAGAGAGATAGAGAGAGAGAGAGAGAGAGAGAGAGAGAGAGAAAGAGAGGGAGAGGGAGAGGGGGAGGAAATGGGAAAGGAAGAGGGAGGGAGAGGGAGAGGGAGAGGGAGAGGGAGAGGGAGAGGAAGAGGGAAGGAGAGGGAGAGGGAGACATTAAACATAATAGGGAAATGAGAGAGTGAGAGGAAATGAGAGAGGGAGAGGGAGAGGGAGAGAGACATTAAACATAATAGAGAAATGAGAGAGGGAGAGGGAGAGAAAGGGAGAGGGAAACATTGAAAGAGAGAAAGAGAGGGAGAGGGAGAGGGAGAGAGAGAGAAAGAGAGGGGGAGGGAGAGGAGAAGAGAGAAAAAAACATTAAACCTAATAGGGAAAGAGAGAAAGAGAGGGTGAGGGTGAGGGTAGGAGAAGAAATGAGAGAGGGAGAGGAAGAGAGAAAAAGGAAATGAGAGAGGGAGAGGAGAGACAAAAAATGAGAGAATGAGAGGAGAGAGAAAAAGCGAGAAAAGATGTTAAACATAATAGGAAAAGAGAGAAAGAGAGGGTGAGGGTGAGGGTAAGGGAGGGAGAGGAAATGAGAGAGGGAGAGGAAGAGAGAAAAGAAAATGAGAGAGGGAGAGGAGAGAGAAAAAGAGAGAAAAATCATTAAACCTAATAGGAAAAGAGAGAAAGAGAGGGTGAGGGTGAGGGAGGGAGAGGAGATGAGAGAGGGAGAGAAAGAGAGAAAAGAAATGAGAGAAAGAGAGGGTGAGGGTGAGGGAGGGAGAGGAAATGAGAGAGGGAGAGAAAGAGAGAAAGAGAGGGTGAGGGTGAGGGAGGGAGAGGAAATGAGAGAGGGAGAGGAGAGAGAAAAAGAGAGAAAAATCATTAAACCTAATAGGGAAAGAGATGGTGAGGGTGACGGAGGGAGAGGAAATGAGAGGGAGAGAAAGAGAGAAAAGGAAATAAGACCTTACAAGAAGCTCATCCTAGGCTCATAGGGATTAGAACGATCCTCAACAAACCTAAGGGATATATGGCTAGAGAACCCTAGCACACTTGCGCCTCCTAGCATAATGTTCTTCCTACAAAGAGACCTCTCATACATGGGGCTTGTCCTAGCCTCCACCACACAAGTATACAACGAAGGCAATCAACCTATCAATTAGAAAAACATTCATTTTTCATAATGTAAATGCAAAAATAACTTTGGATATTCCATAAAAATCAATCTCTTCTTAAAAAGTCAAATACAAAAAACTAAAACAGCATCATTCATATGCTTCGCAAAAATTAAAGCAGCATCACCACAAGATCTCTTAGGAAACTCATCTTCAACTATCAATTTTAATTTAAAAATATAATATAAAATCACTTGCAAGGAAGGATACTCTTTTATCATTAACCCTCTTTCATCCTTAGAATAGTCTTAAAAATAAATTTCTGCTCTAACAAGCATATATTTGAGCATAATAACTATTTTAAGGTTTGTTCCATGAGTAGTAGTAGTATATATGCAATCATGAAGCTAGAGATCATGCTTTGGTATCTGTGGAGATCCCAATCTCATGCCCTCATAGAGATTGTAGTGTGCAATAGTGTAGAGAGAAGGTGGGTGAGTTGTAAATGGTAAAGGAGAATTCTATTGATGATGGAGAGAAGATGAGTTGAATCGCCAATTCTATTCTTAGTGAGTGCAACCTACCCATAGTATGGCATCCATGACCGATTGAAATCAGTAAGACTTTGAAATCCTACCTTGAGTATTATAACTATTTTTTTGTGGTGGATTTTCTTGCCATAATTCAATGTCAATTTGTGCTCTTATTCTCCACGATGTGTTGACTATGGGTGTCAAATGCTCTAGTTGGATCTCTCTCTCTTTCTCCTCTCTCTTCTCTAAACTCTTCTCTCTCCCTCAATCTTACCTTTTTCTCTCTTCCTATACTCTCCCTAAATCCTTCTCTCTCCCCCTATCTCTTTTCTCTCTCTATCTCTCTTTCTATTTCTACCTCTCTCACTTCTCTCCTCTTCTTCTCTAACTTTACTCTCTCTCTAACTCTTGTATCTTCTTCATCTCTATATAAGTAGTCCTAGTCGTAGTCGTGATCATGGTCATGATTGTAGTCATAGTCATAGTCGTAGTTGTAGTCATGGTCGTAGTCGTAATCATAGTCGTAGTCGTAGTCATGGTCGTGGTCGTGGTGGTCATGGTCGTGGTCGTGGTCGTGGTCGTGGTTGTGGTCGTAGTCGTGGTCATGGTCGTGATCATGGTCATGGTCGTGGTCGTGGTCGTGGTCGTGGTCGTGGTTGTGATCGTGGTCGTCGTAGTCGTAGTCACAGCCGTAGTCCTGGTCATGGTTGTGGTCATGGTCGTAGTCGTGATCGTGGTCGTCGTAGTCATAGTCGTAGTCGTAGTCGTAGTCCTGGTTGTGGTCGTGGTCGTGGTCATAGTTGTAGTCATAGTCATAGTCATAGTCGTAGTCGTAGTCGTAGTCATAGTCGTAGTCGTAGTTGTGGTCATGGTCGTCATAGTCGTAGTCATAGTCGTAGTTGTAGTCGTAGTCGCCATCATGGTCGTGGTCGTGGTCGTGGTCGTAGTCGTGGTCATGGTCATGGTCGTGGTCATGTTCGTGGTCATGGTCGTGGTAATAGCCATGATCGTTAAAGAAAATGAGAGAGGGGGAGGAAGAGAAAAAAGAAGAAGGAACAAGAGAGAGGGAGAGGAAATACATACAGCATAATAAAGAAAGAGAAAAAGAGAGAGAGATGGAAGGAGAGGAGAACAATTTAAGAAAGAGAAAAATAATGATAACAAAAACAAATTGTTTGTCATAACGTAGACAAAATGGAAAACGATGAAGGTCTTGTTGTTCAAGATCACGTGGTGTATCTTAATCAGTGTGTCCCATGTCCTTGCTCTCAACACAAGCTGGCAATTAGATGAAAACGTCGATTATCTATAGAACACGTACGACGCTTCAACGAGTTTCAATTTGAGATCATTGATCAGGAAATTGCGAATTTTTAGGAAACAGTAAGAAAAGTTAATATCAATCATGCATTGTACTCGCAAGTTAATTGAATACCATATACAAGAAGATTGGGTATGGCTGGCAAATTTTCTATCCAGGGAGGTGACGTCTCATCCCAATAAGGAGTGTATCCTTTGCGGCCAATTAGAAGAGTTTGTGGGTGTGCAATGAATGGAGTTCATGAGCCAATCCACCACTTGCAAGGCACTACCCAATCTATACCATCAATGCCAAAGGAGACATGCAGCCTTCCAGACCTACCTACAATCTTGGAGCCTAAGATGGAGGCAATGGTCGATGCATTGATTCCCATGGATATCGAGACTTCTGATCCACTTAGAGAGGAAGCATCCATACCATTATGTGATGGGTGCCGAGTATCTCCCTTGAAGACACTACTTGCACTCCTAAGTGTGCAAGCAAAATACAAGTGGAGCAAAGCAAGTGTGACCGAGTTGTTCAGGTACATTGTACGTACACCTCGTTAATTTCTTTTCGACACTATTATTCAAAATATTTGTGCTTTTTCAAGGTGTTTTATGATTTTTTTTCAAGTTATTGAAATATCATATATTACCAACTGCAAATACCATGCCTGAGTCTCATGATGATGCACAACATGTTTTACGAAAGCTTGGCATGGACTACAATAACATCCATACATGTATCAACGATTGCATACTGTTTCGAGGAGAATACACGACTATGGAGACATGTCCAAAGTGTGGTGCTCACAGGTATCGATAGGACTTGAAAGGGTAAACTATCCCTCAAAAAGTTCTCAGACACTTTCCACTTATCCCCTGCATAAACCACATGTTTCGTATGTCTGGCATGGCGAGCTTAACAACATGGCATGCGCAGAATGGTCCACAGATGGTGTTCAATGAATATCAGCGGATTCACGCGCATGGAGCCACATTGACTCTACCTTCCCAGTCTTTGTCCGAGAGCCAAGGAATCTTTGGCTCGGTCTTGCAATGGATGGCATGAACCCATTTGGTCTACGCTCAACTTCTTACAGTGTGTGGCCTATAGTCCTTGTCAACTGCAATATCTCTCCATGGCTTTCTACAAAGAAAGGACATCTCATCCTTAGCTTACTCGTCCCCAGCCACTACAAAGGCAAAAATATGGACATGTATCTTTGTCCATTAGTCGATGAGCTTAATATTTTGTGGGAGGAGGGGGTCACCGTGCAAGATATGAGCAAGCGTGATGGTTGACGATCCACCAATATTCGAGTCATTCTCATGTGGATGATGCATGACTTTCCAAGATTTAGAGAGTGCTCAGGTAAATAGGCTTCCGCTCTCGTTAGTAATATCTATATTTTATCTCGTTCAAGTTTGTATTCACTAGATAGAGGTGTTGGA
This sequence comes from Lygodium microphyllum, assembly GCF_053477565.2. Classification (NCBI taxonomy): domain Eukaryota; kingdom Viridiplantae; phylum Streptophyta; class Polypodiopsida; order Schizaeales; family Lygodiaceae; genus Lygodium; species Lygodium microphyllum. Next base: position 108,513,704 of record NC_141148.1, read on the forward strand.
ATAGGTCTGGTTACCTCAGGTTATTATGCATGTCCATTGTGTGGGCCACAGTTAGACTCCCGAAGGTCACCAACCATGAAGAAGATGGTATATCAAGGACACGCCGCTGTCTTACTAGAGGGTCATGAACTTAAGAAAGGTTTTCTTGGACGACCTCCAACACATATGAATGCCGCAAGCTGGTATGAGCTGAAAATGGTCTACGCGGAGTCACATCCAAAGGGAATGCGACAATTCTCAATTTTCTATGAGTTTCCATATTGGACCCACTTACAGATCAACCACTTATTGGATCCCATGCATATATTCAAGAATGTGGGCAGCTTGCTATGGGACCACATCATAGGAAAGAGAGACACTATAGGGGCACGAATGGATTTGAAGGAGGTAGGCAAGATGGAGACGCTTTGGCCATAGTCAAGTGCTGATGGTCGTGTGCAGCTACCTCGCATTGTGAAGCAAGTAGTCAAGTCTATCCGCACTCCAACGGGTATGATGCGTTCTCTCAAGTCTGCATTTTCTAAAGACGACCAATTATCAAGGCTAAAATTCCATGACTAGCATAAGATATGTCAAGTTTGTACTACGAATGGATTGTAATTGGCGTGCACATTTGGCTATTTGGAGTGTAACCATTCTTCATTATGCTTTCTCATTTGTGGCAATTTGTACTACCGATTGCGATCATAGGATGCCTTACTTCAGAAATACGCGGGGCCATTTACAGGTTGTCAACTTTGGTGCAATGGATCTCACAAAAGGAGATTAAGACGTTCTCTATTGAATCCGCGAGGCGGGGAGCAATGGAGACGGTCTGTCTCTTTGAGAAATACCTGCCTACCATCATGCTCACAATACAAATCCACCTTCTTGTGCATCTTCTAGATGAAGTGGAGATTGCTGGACCTGTCCATATGCGATGAATGTTCTTCTTGGAGTGCTTCATGAAAACCCTGACAGGCTTTGTGCGACAACGAGCTCGGCTAGAAGGTAGCATGACTGAAGGTTGGTTGGTGTTTGAGGCGCTAGTGCATATTTCACAATGGCTACCAACGATGGATCCAAATAACAAAATGCTATGGTCACTGAAGGACAATGATAGACTGACTAGAGATGTGGTGGTTGGAAATGGGGTAGAAAAAAGAATGGATGCTGCAATGGAGGAGAATGTGAATCATTTTTGTATATTACACCATATCACTATGGAGATGTGGCTCGTCAAGTACCAGATCGCTAGGCAAGATCGAGAGGAAACGCGATTTGAATTTCGACGTAGTACGCGCCATCAACCGATTCGATATCCCAAGGGCATGGCGGAGATGCCACGGTTCATGTCAACACGATGGTTGCATGGAGCTTTGACCACAGCATCTTGCGAAGGGGCAAAGGTCTCAATGGAGGAGTGGGAATTCTCGAGGGGATGTAGTCCAAAGGTGATGACGTGTTTAGGATTTGTCGTGTATATATTTTGTATACGATAACTAATTTGAGTGTTTCAATGTATATGACAAAACATATAGTGCAGCGTGGTCGCGCGGACAACATTTTCGCATGGAGCGTATTGACAAAATGCGCTCCACAATGGACTATGGTATCATGGCAAGGTTCGAGTAGGAGAGCCGACGACGAGCAACGGATCCAAACACGGTTATAGATGAGACGGAGTATTTTGGAAACTTGCAAACTATTATTACTGTGGATTACCGTATCTCATGATACTATTTGATGTGCAATGGTTCAAAGTGGCACTTGAAGGAGCCGGAGCAACAATTCGATGAGGTCCATCTAGATTTCTCGAAATAGATTCCAAAAAAAATAGACGGATTTATGCGACACCTTTGTGTTGCCGGCCCATTATGAACAGGTGCATGAACTCATTTGTTTGTTAATTGTATTACAACATGGTACATGTCACAATAGTTTAATCTCTCTTATATGTGTTTGTGAACATGTAATCTTCTATCCAAATCCCTGACAACCTCGATGGTGGTATGTTATACCTTCAACTCCTTGAAGTGCGAGAGTATATGTTCCGAGCATAGATAAGGACAATATGCAAATAGAGGGGTCGATATTGCAAGAGGTGGAGGCCACCGAAAGCTTGGAGCACATAGAGGAGCCAGCAGCAGCTAAAATGCTAGAAATATAGGAGTCCAAGAATTCTTTGAGAATGAGGTGGACTCATCCTTTTGTGGTGACATGTCTATCGACCTTCCAGTGTATGCAGAGTTGTGTTAGGAGATTGACATGGAACCATAGGATACTTCATACTTGAAACATCCACTTACTCAATTCATTGACGAATCGCTTATAAGGGGTACATAAGATATGCATTTTAAGTGAGATCGTTTTTTTAGGATTTATATTACCGTGCTTTGTATGATTTAAATTGATTATGCTAACATCATTTTTTGTCTTTGCAGGAGACATTTTCAAGATGAGTCGAGGGATGAGCGATGAGAAGTTGCAGGATATCTTCACGCGCATGTCTCCAGATTAGATGGCAAGATTCAGAGACATGGCAGACCAGCACTACAAGATATAGGTCTTATATCGACATTAAAAGGGACGAAAATGTAAACAACAAATTTTGCCCCCGTCGTCGCAAAAAGCATTGTTATTGGCGATGCCATAGAATAGTCAGTATCAGCGTCGGTATCATCATTGTTATTGGCGTCGGTATCAGCGTCGCATTTTACCGACACCAATAACGATGCTGATACCGATGGTTTGCGACGATAATAACGACGCAAGCAGTAAATTTGCGATGCTAATAGCGATCGTAACAGGAAAAAAAAATTGTGGCAAGGTAGCTTAACATTGAGTGCGGAATTTTGATGCTGAGAAGTGCTTAAAAATAGCTAAAAATTATGAATATCAAGGGAAAAATATTCAACGTCGAAGGCGGCAGCTCGATCTAGGACGATTTTAAGCGTCAAAGTTCGTTAAAGGCACCCGAACGACACTTGTTGATTTTTGATAATTTTTCAGGCTGCCGTGCAGGTTGTCAAGAATTACCGGCCAATGCGGGATGCTGAGCCGGACACCCAGGATTTTTCAAAGCTCAATTCGGAGTCCGGACGGGGAAATGGCCGAGGAACCGGTCAAGATGCGAAGAGGTGGACCAAAGTTGACCAAAATTTGGCCAAATGGGTAAGTGACCTTTGGGAGCCCCAAATGTTAAATGTCACATGAAATGCAACATGCAAATCATGGAGAGGATGAAGAAACATGGCGGCAGCATGCTGGCGCAAATTGCGCCCTCTCTCCTCTCTGTCCTGCCTGTGAACAACCATACACAATGACTATGGGGCTTCATTCCCCTCTGCCTGTTGGTCTTATCGCCGTGCTTCACCTGTCAAATGGTGGCCTGGTTGGAGAATTCTGATTCTAGTCTTTCTCTCTCCTCCCTCCCTCTCTTCTAGAGGCAGATTCATGTGGGAAGAAGAAGGATGATGCTTGTCCAACCGAGATGGAATTGCTCCGTGATGCAAGAGGAGGGTAGATTGCTCATTGCGAACTATCATGGACATTAATGGCTACTGGAAATCAGTCCCGAAACATGGCAAATAAAAACCCGCAACCCGCAAAGAACGGTAATTCTATTTTTACAAAGGGAATTGATGTTTTATGCAATTTGCTTCATGAATATTTGTTCCCATGGGCTGATTATGCATTATGTTGTTGTTTGCTATGATTTTGATCAGTTTATGCTCAGAAAATCAGAAAATCATAAGTGTTATGACTGAAATTAATAGTATAAAACCCGTAAAACATGCGTTTAAGAGGCAAAATAGGGGTTTTTTGCAAAAGAAAGGGGAAACATGAGATATAACATCAATAAAACCTGAAATTTCATTGTCAAAGAACCTAAGGGCCATAGCCCATAATAAATTTCAATTTTTAGTTATTTTTTATTGAAAATTATAGAGGAAAAATACCAATAAATGGTGAAAAATGGGTTTTAAATTGGAGAAAATTAAGAAACGATAAAGAGAAAATTTCAAAAAATTATATAAGTGTTTGTGCAATGTATCATGAAGGTAGAGCATGAGGTTAGTCTCGGTTTACCCTCGTTTCTATGTTTTTGTCCGTATTTATCGCTTTCTCTATAAAGAAATACACATAAAATGACTCTTACACCTATCAACGATTGCAAAACATTAAACGGTAGGGTGAGAGGGGAGTTTGAGCATCAAAGTATAATCTTAAATCTAATTTTTGTGTTGCATTATGGCTATAGGACGTTGCTTTAAAATAAAGGAAAAGTCAGCATGAGTGTAAGGCTCGCTGTCTCTTCTTGTTTCAATACATAAACGTTAGCATGGAAATCATGAAAAGATTGGTTTCGCACGATACATAATGCTGCTTTTATATTGTTTGTGCACTAAACCATTCACATTATGCACTATGCATGGTTCATGGTATCGAAGGAAAAAATCTCTTGGATTGCATAGCAATTGTTTTCTTAGGACTTTGACCCACGATTGAGAGTGTGAGGTTACCCCCTGCCGTAGGGTAGAGGGTCGGTTTCCTAAGGGACTGTGAAGTGAGGAAGCATGGTATATCTCTTGGAAATATGAGAAATATAAAAGAGAGGAGTTTGTGTTCATATGTGTTATATGTTTAGCAGCGCATCAAAGGGCCAATCCGTGAGATGTAGGAGAGCTGCAGTGGGGCTCCGACTATTAGTCGGTGGAGTGCTTCCTCTATATGTGTGTAATCGTGGCATTATGCCTAAGTACTTTGGGATCTCCCTATGAGTTGATTAAGGGAAACGTTGGACTATAAACTATAAATGCAAGAATTAAGCTTTAGGGCAGTTTGTCCCTTAGCATTAGATTGACGCTCCTGGTCCGCGAGGCCGTGAGGGTGTTTGTGTGTCATGAGCATGAGGTCCGGCTAGTGCTATAGCCAGTGCTGGCCCATTTTAGGTCCCATCAATGGTGCGTCTGCCGGGAACCACTTATAAGTGGTGGTTTTCGGATTTAGGGTTTCTAGGGACCAAAAGAAAGTTGGTTTATGTTATCTGACAAGGACCGTCAAGCCGAAATGTAGAAAGCAGAATGTGCTGAGAGGGCTAGGCGGCGGTTAGAGATCATAAGCTGTTATTCTCCTCAAAGGAGTAGTCCAGTACGTATACGAAGCAGTGGTCTTAGCCATTTAACTACTCCATCTATTCCATTAGGTGCAAGAGGAACTGTAAGATCTTCTTCTCCTCCACCAAGTTTACCCAATTCAAGTGGGGGTGTGAATCCACCACTTCAAGCTCCTACTGCTAATCCGATTGTCACCATGGCACAGCCTATTGCAATTCCTGCAGGGACGCTGGATTTACAAGCCTTAGGAGTTCCCTTGCCCATTTTTTATGGGTTAGCAGAAGAGGATGCAGAATTTCACATTTGTGAATTTCAGAGATTGATGTTCAATTATCGCATCCAAGACGAGGGACATCTCATGATGTTCTTCAATATGACATTAAAAGGAAGGGCTGCAATATGGTATCACAGCATAGAGTCTGGAACCATAACCACCATTGATCAATTCTATGCATCTTTCCGAGCGAAATATGTCCCTAAAAGAGGGGGCCAATATTGGTTGCAGGTCTTGAATGTAACACGCCAAGATCCTCACAAGAATGTGAAAGCATATGCTAAGAAGTTGAAGGAAGTATTCCGTAAGTTGCAAACTTACATTCCCATTCCTCCGGCTGCCCAATTGCAATACTTTTTGCATGGGTTGGACTTTAATATCCAAGCACAATTGAGCAATGTGGCCTTGGCAGATATAGACACCGCTATTACGCGGGCAGAGGGAGTAGAAGCACGACTACAAACGGCTTGCTCCTCTCAAATGAATGTTAATGGGATTTTAGTACCTAGTGGCAATCCAGCCTTGACGAATGGAAGTCAAGGGATGCCTATGACTAACCCTAATGGGAGAGGGAGTATGGTTTCAAATGTACCTTTATTACTGGCTCCTCCCAGTGTGACTGCCCATGGCAAGTCAGTTGGCTCCATCAAATGTTGGAGGCCAAGTTTCGAGTTCTAATGTTGTTCCTGTGGGTCAACAGCCAATGCCACATCAAATCATTAGGCCAATGGAACGATGGGTTGATGATCGAGTCTATGAGTCGAGTGCATCTAATGTCCTTGGTGAAGTTAAGGACATGATGAAGCATTATACCGATATGATTTCCGAACAATATCGACAAATAGCCGTTGATGTTAATTTCTTAAAGAAGCAACAATATTTGATAGGGAGTCGACGCCCTAAAGAGGGTGGACCCTCTAGATTCAGTTGTAAATGGTGTGGTGGACAGCACTTCCCTAGAAATTGTCCAAATGTGAAATGTGACATTTGTGGGAAGTCGGGCCATCTAGCTGCTACCTATTGGAGTAAGATTAGTTCTCTCCAACAAGGGAGTAAACAACCGGGCCCAGTGAATCATAGAGCGCAAGGAAATAACTTGCAGCAGAATGATGCACCTAGGCAAATATTGCAGAGGGAAAAAACAAATATAGAAGAGTTGCCACAAGGCAACGGAGTCAGCCTTATTGAGGCTGTATGAGTCCATGATGTTGAAACCTCTAACTTAAGAGCCGTGACAAGAGGCCAAAAGGCTAAAGAGGTTGACAAAGATAAGGAAAAACCAGTTGAGGCAAACCCTAAACAAGGGGATAAGGGGACGCAAGTCCAGAATTCTAGCATAGAAGGGGGACCGCTAAGACCGGTTGACAAGAAAGTTGACCCTAAGAAGGATGAAGAAGTGCCAAGAAAGAAGGCAAGAGCTAAGAAAGAAGCACCCAAACCGGTCCCAAGACCAAAAGAGAGAATGGTTTGGCGAGAAAAGAGAGCTTTGGCTACTTATCATGACTTTGATTTAGCAATTTCTCTTTGCGAAGTTAAACCAAATGTGAACCTCTTGCAATTGATCAAATTATCTCCAAGAGTATGTAAGGAATTTAAGAAGATCCTACGTATCGGGTATATTGTAGAACCCTTGGGCATAGCACGAGTAGGGGAAGATTGGTTTGACCATGCTGAAAAGAACTCCCTAGGGTTCCAGCTTATGTAGATGGAATATTAGTGGAACATGACACTATAGACACTGGATCCTCCTTCAATATCATGAGTTTAGAATTGATGGAGAGGTTAGGCCTAGGCATCCAGAAAGACAGCTCCACCCTTCTGAGAATGGCTGATGATAGTCTAAGACAACCAAAAGGTTGCATTACTAAGGTCCATGTTACAGTTGCAAGTGTAGAATGTTTCTTGGACTTCAGGGTGATAAGATTTGCAGGATGCCCTAGCTATCGATTTTTGCTAGGTAGGCCTTGGATCTTACGAATAGACTGTCAAATCAATATACCCGCCAGCCGAGTGGTTCTAGGTAGAGGTGCTAATCGAGTAATAGTCGATGCTTATCCTGAGTCTCCTCAAAGTGAGAGAGCTCCTTTATCTTCTACTGAATTAGAGACAGCAGATGATCCATCTTGTAGTGAGACATCATCCAGCGATGAATCTAAAGAGGGGTCCACCACAGAGGATATCTATCAGATAACTCTAAATGAGCCAATAGAACCGCAAGATAGGATAAGAGATGTGGATGTGGTTGAGTTGGACCTTGGCATGCCGAATGATTCGCGGCCAATTAAATTAGGTTCCATGCTCAGTTCAGCAGAAAGGGAGGACTATGTGTCCTTGATTCAAGAATTCCGCGGTATCTTTGCTTGGAGTTATGATGAGCTGAGAGGCATTCCTCCTAGCCTGGCTGTTCATACTATTCCTGTAAAAGAAGGCACTTGTCCTGTGCGTCAGAAGGTAAGGCGTATGCCTTTTGAATTGAGGGGCGGGCTATTTGAAGAGTTACAGAAGTTATGGAAAGCTGGTTTGATTTTCCATGTTCAGCACGCAGAATGGTGTTCACCAGTTGTTATCAAGAAGAAGAAAAACAACCAAATCCGATTATGTGTGGATTTTAGAGAGTTGAATAAGCAGATAGCTAAAGATTACTACCCGTTTCCATTTATTGATCAGATTTTGGATCAATTAGCGGGTAGGGAAATATATTCATTCATGGATTGCTTTGTGGGATATAAACATATGGCAATTGTAGAAGAGGACAAGTTGAAAATGACTTTTATTACGGTCCTTGGTACTTTTGCGTACCATGTGATGGCCTTTGGTTTATGCAATGCACCTGGATCGTGGCCACGAACAGCAAACAAGACCTTTGGTGACATCTCCCCAGATGAGTTGAAAGTATTTATTGATTACCTGGGGGCAGCCACTGTAAGGGAAAGGATGTTGATTATTTTGAGAAAGTGCTTTGAGCACTGTAGACAATTTTGTATCGCTCTTAACCCATGGAAGTGTGTCTTTGGAGTACTTATGGGCTATTGCTAGGCCATGTGGTCAGTTCAGTAGGAATAGCAACTGACCCTGAAAAGATCAAGGTCATAGTCGCTATGAGTCCACCACGCACTCCGAAAGAGGTTCATAGCTTTCTGTCATCAATAGGGTACTATCGAAGATTTATAAATGCCTTGGCAGAAAGAACGTTGCCATTAACGAATTTATTATCCTTTAGATGTTCATTTGAATGGAGCGACCCTTGTAAGGTAGCTTTCGAGGATGTGAAGCAGGAGCTAGTAAAGGCACCTGTTTTAAAAGCACCTAAAAGAGGTGAGGTGTTCTACATATTTTCAGTAGCCACCGTGCATAGTATAAGCTGCTGTTTAGCCCAAATCTGGGAGGACAAGTGGTATCATCTGATAGCTTTTGCTAGTCAAAAATTGGGCATTTCAGAGGTCAATTATACCTACATGGAGAAGTTGTGCCTTGCGATGGTCTTTGGGACTAAGAAATTCAGGCACTACATCCTCTATGAAAAGGTAGTGTTCTATACGAAGGCGGAAGGGATGAGATTGCTTATGAACAAGCTATAACCGCCTGATCATTTGGCAAAGTGGTTAATCACTTTGCAGGAGTTCGATTATGAGATTAAGAGTAAGCCACCGAGGTTGCAGGGTATTGTGGAATGCCTTGTGGATTTCGGGGAGCCGAAGAGACTTTGGCTGTAGGAAGTGATATTGAGAAAATGTTTAAAATTGATACAGCTTCTATCCCATCTTGGTATGCTGCCATTACGCATTATCTATCAACAGGAGAGATGGGAGCCGGTTTGTCAAAGTCTAAAAAGAGAAAAATCAAACAATAGGCTTTGAAGTTTTCCTTGATCGCAGGGACCCTATATCGGCAAGGTGTTGATGATATCTATCGCAGATGTGTGATGCCCGACAAGGTTCCTTTTATTTTAGAAGAGTACCATGACTCTGCATGCAGAGGGCACTTCGCGGGACGGTTGACGGCGCAGAAAGCGTTAAGAGCTAGATATTGGTGGTCGTCCATCTTCCAAGATTCCTTTAAGTATGTTAAGAAATGTGATACATGTCAAAGACATGACAGCCACGAAGATAGGAAACGTCCACTTACACCTATTATGGCTATTCTTCCATTTGAGAAGTGGGGCATTGATTTTGTGGGTCCTATTACCCCGTCGTCTACTACCCAGAAGAGGTACATTATAGTAGCCACTGATTATTTTACAAAATGGTCAGAAGCGCGGGCGACAAGGCAGGACAATGCAAAAGAGACTGCAAGTTTCCTTTTAGAGTAGATTATCTGCCGTTTCGGTCCACTGAAAGAATTAGTGTCGGACCGTGGAACCCATTTTCTAAATAAAGTGATCAAAATCTTGACTGAAGCTTGGCAAATCAAGCACAATAAAACGACTCCTTATAATCCACAAGTAAATGGGCAAGTTGAAAGTACTAATAAACAGCTTGTGGGGATCTTGTCTAAGATAGTCTTTGAGAAGAAACGAGACTGGGACAGGAAGTTGTATGTGGCAGTATGGGCGTACAATACAACGTTCAAGCGGGCTACTGGCCATACTCCATTTAAATTGGTTTATGGGAAAGAGTGTGTGTTACCCCTTGAAATCGAGTTGCCAACCATACGGTTTGCAATTAACCATTCTTTGGGAGATAAGGATTCCCTTTTTGAACATTTCACGACCTTAGCCCACCTGGATGAGCTAAAGTTGCAGAGCTTACTACACTAGGAGGAAGCTAAACGTCAGATGAAGCAGTTGCATGACCTTAGGGCGAAGGAGTACACCTTTAAAAAAGAGCAATTAGTCCTCTATTATGATGCGCGTAGGGAGCTGTTTCCAGGGAAGCTAGAACCTAAATGGGATGGGCCCTACAAGATTGTTAGGCTTGGGAAAAATAGGTCTACGGCTCTATTAGCTGAACTACAGGGAGTAGAGTTTAAAAATAAAGTTAATCTTAATAAGATTAAACCTTATTATTTCTAAGTATGCTGATACACAGAGAAATGCATTGTAGGTCCATGCTGAGGATGATTTGAGACCTGCAAAAGAGCTTAAAGTCGGTTGATGGGTCGGTTAATCCCTTATTTGGAGCACCCATATTTGGAGCAAAGATACCATCAGGGAAACCTCATTTGGTGGAGCAAAGGATACAAGGTGATTGAGCAAGAAGACGGAACCTTTGAGTGGGAGATTAAAGTCTTCTGCCATCACTGCTTACGACTGTTGACAAGCATCCCTGTTGAGTTCAATGAAGAAGGCGGGATGAAGCCATCAGTTCATCCTCTCAACATGCTAAACTTTGATTACCAAAACTACGAATAGAGGAGTTCGTGATGGCAGGCTGTGTAAACCCATTGTGGACGTATACATTATATTTTGATAGAGTGTCCAAGGGCCCTAATAAAAAAGGAAGTGCTGGAGTAGTAATCCGAGATCCCCGACATAGAGTTACGATGAAGTTAGCTGCTTATCTCGGGGTAGGATTCACTAACAATATGGGGGAGTATAAAGCCTTGATTATGGGACTGCATATTGCCAAACAAGGTGGTATTCGTCGGTTGTTAGTAAAAGGGGATTCCCAGTTGATCCTGAATCAACTAGATGGGACATACACAGTGCAAAATCCCATTCTCCGTATGCATCATCGGACTACTATGACCCTACTTGAGGAGTTTGAGAGAGTGTCTTTCCAGCTAATTCCACGTTATTGGAACCAATTTGCGGATTCATTGGCAAATCTTGCTTATGAGGAAGACCTTTTCTTTAACTGTGGTCCTAGTTTGGATATTGTTATCAATGATGAAACAGGACCCGGTCGCTTGTGGGGAATGTTATCAGAGCATGCAATATATGGCAGATGATGGTTGATGTGGGTGATGCAAAGAGTAGCCGAGACCAATCTACCGTTATTATCCTGGACCCATAGGCTGATTAGACAACATGTTATGCGTACGCCTCTTGCTATATATGCGGGAGGGATGGGTCATAACCTTATGCATTTAGTTTAGGGCTATGAGCCTGTTTTTCCTCCTTGGGAAGGAGCCTATTATTGTATATCTGGATTCTTTCAAGGAGGGATGTGTAGGTGCTACTTTGTTTTATTTCATTAGGCCAAGAGGGCCAGTTGTCTGTTTAGTGCAGGTGCAGTTAATGGTTTTTTATTTTAGTTCTATGCTAGACAAGTTTGGAAGAAGAGCTTGGAAGGAGCCTTTTGTTGCATGGAAGCTTCTTGTGGCCCTATCTAGGTGATATCCATCCTTTATGAGTACGGTGTTTTAGGTTATATGTGTCTGTGTACTTGTAAGGGGGTCTTTCTTTCTTGTTGGGGACTAGCGACCAAGGCATGAAGTCCCAGGTTTAGGCTAGGAATGTTTGAGGGAGGCTTGAATAGTCGTTGCCTCCTATAAAGACATTGTCGAGCATGAAAAGACCTGTTTTAGATGGCGGTCCTAGTGACCTTGTTCTGCTAGCCTGCTAGGCAGCCGTTCTAGGATTTCTTGTTAGTTGTGAGGCAGTTAGAGAAGCCTGCCAGAAGAAAAATGATGATGATAAAGGAAAAGAAACCCTGAATATCTGTAAAGAAAATCAATATATACAAAGGTGTGTAAAAAGGGATTCTAACCCCCTATAAAAAAATAAAAATAGAAAAGAAAGGAAATTGTATAAGCAGTTGATCATTGCCTTGCGGAGGCTTGGTAGGTTTCTGGGGACGAGTCTGACCCGGGGTCGATGCCTTATCTTCCTAGGGGTGGCATCTTGTTGGAAAAGAAGAAAATAAGGAAGGTTGGAGTGAAAATAAAAGTGAGCGTTAAAAAAGGATTAAGTGTCACCTTGCGAGGGCTTGGTAGGTTCTTGGGTACCGAGACAGGTCCTGAGGCCGATGCCCTGTTCTCCCTGGGTCACTACGCTCAGCTCCCTCCTTTTTACATTCTGAAAATCATAAAAACCCTAAAAGAAGAAATGTGCTAAAAGAAAATACTTCTTGATCAGGCTATAGGAGTCCTCACCTAGCGGGAGCTCCTGGTTGTGTTGTCCTTAGTTAGGTAGGTAGTTCAGACCACCACTTAGGGAAACCTCTTAGATAGTTCTTTTTAGTTTGGCCGTGTTGGAGTAGTTGGTTAGTGACTAGCTTCGGAGTTTCTATCACATTATGCTAGGCCTACTCCTTGTGGATGTCATGCCTTGGTTTTGTCAAGGGGTAGGCTGAGCATTGTGCTGTGTTTACTACGTATCCACTTTGAATCACCTTGATGCTTCCTTTGGTTGTTTTGTGTAGATCTATTGTGGGATTCGACGGGCTGAGTCACCCTATCCCGTGGTCGCCAATGAGTGCGGAATTTTGATGCCGAGAAGTGCTTTAAAATAGCTAAAAATTATGAATATCAAGGGAAAAATATTCAACGTCGAAGGCGGCGACTTGATCTAGGACGATTTTAAGCGTCAAAGTGCTTTAAAGGCGCTCGAGCGGCACTTGTTGATTTTTGATAATTTTTTAGACTGTCGTGTGGGTTGTCTGGAATTACTAGCCAATGCAAGACGCCGAGCCGGATGCCCAAGATTTTTCAGAGCTCAAATCGGAGTCCTGACGGGGAAATGGCCAAGGAACCGGTCAAGATGCGAAGAGGTGGACCAAAGTTTTGCCAAATGGACAAGTGACCTTTGGGAGCCCCAAATGTTAAATGTCACATGAAATGCAACATGCAAATCATGGAGAGGATGAAGAAACAAGGCGGCAGCACGCTGGTGCAAATTGCGCCCTCTCTCCTCTCTCTCATGATTCCTGCCTGTGAACAACCATACACAATGACTATGGGGCTTCATTCCCCTCTGCCTGCTGGTCTTATCGCCGTGCTTCACCCATCAAATGGTGGCCTGGTTGGAGAATCCTGATTCTAGTCTTTCTCTCTCCTCCCTCTCTCTCTTCTAGAGGCAGATTCATGTGGGAAGAAGAAGGATCAACGGAGATGGGATTGCTCCATGATGCAAGAGGGTAGATTGCTAATTCCGGACTGTCATGGACATTAATGGCTGCTGGAAATCAGTCCCGAAACATGGCAAATAAAAACCCGCAACCCGCAAAGAACGGTAATTCTATTTTTACAAAGGGAATTGATGTTTTATGCAATTTGCTTCATGAATATTTGTTCCCATGGGCTGATTATGCATTATGTTGTTGTTTGCTATGAGTTTGATCATTTTATGCTCAGAAAATCAGAAAATCATAAGTGTTATGACTAAAATTAATGGTATAAAACCCGTAAAACACGCGTTTAAGAGGCAAAATAGGGGTTTTTTGCAAAATAAAGGGGAAACATGAGATATAACATCAATAAAACCTGAAATTTTGTTGTCAAAGAACCTAAGGGCCACAACCCATAATAAATTTCAATTTTTATTTGTTTTTTATTGAAAATAATAGAGAAAAAATATCAAAAAATGGTGAAAATGGGTTTTAAATGGGAGAAAATTAGAAAACGATAAAGAGAAAATTTCAAAAAATTACATAAGTGTTTGTGCAATGTATAATGAAGGTAGAGCATGAGGTTAGCCTCGGTTTACCCTCATTTCTATGTTTTTGTCCGTATTTATCGCTTTCTCTATAAAGAAACACACATAAAACGACTCTTACACCTATCAACGATTGCAAAACATTAAACGGTAGGGTGAGAGGGGAGTTTGAGCGTCAAAGTATAATCTTAAATCTGATTTTTTTGTTGCATCATGGCTATAGGACATTGTTTTAAAATAAAGGAAAAGGCAGCATGACTGTAAGGCTCGATGTCTCTCCTCATTTCAATACATAAATGTTAGCATGGAAATCATGAAAAGATTGGTTTCGCACGATACACAATGCTGCTTTTATATTGTTTGTGCACTAAACCATTCACATTATGCACTATACATGATTCATGGTATCGAAGGAAAAAATCTCTTGGACTGCATAGCAATTGTTTTCTTAGAACTTTGACCCACGATTGAGAGTGTGAGGTTATCCCCACCGTAGGGTAGAGGGTCGGTTTCCTAAGGGACTGTGAAGTGAGGAAGCATGGTATATCTCCTGGAAATACAAGAAATATAAAAGAGAGGAGTTTATGTTCGTATGTGTTATATGTTTAGCAGCACATCAAAGGGCCAATCCCTGAGATGTAGGAGAGCTGCAGTGGGGCGTCGACTATTAGTCGGTGGAGTGCCTCCTCTATATGTGAGTAATCGTGGCGTTATGCCTAAGTACTTTGGGATCTCCCTCTGCGGAGTTTAAGGAAAATGTTGGACTATAAACTATAAACGAAAGAATTAAGCTTTAGGGCAGTTTGTCCCTTAGCATTAGATTGACGCTCCTGGTCCGCGAGGCCGTGAGGGTGTTTGTGTGTCATGAGCATGAGGTCCGGCTAGTGCTATAGCCAGTGCCGGCCCATTTCAGGTCCCATCAGACATATAGCACTGTGTGCTTTATTTGAGCCATACAAAATAGATTCTACACTGTGTACAATGCACGTGCAAACAAAAACAAAGTATACTGAAATCATAACACTGATACATGAAATAAATACACGATCACATAATGAAAGCGATTGGTACAATCATGACAAGATATCACTAATACATAGAAAATGTCTACACAAATCAGGCGACCAAAAAAGAAAGGTGTGTGAGCTCCAAGGATCCAAGGGCGAGCTACATATCCTCGCCAACCGAAAGCTCATCCCGTTGCAAAGGAGCATCGAACAAACTCTGCAAAAAAAGAAACAACAACAAATCAGTCCACCATACAATAATGCATTCTAATTAAACATGATAACTATGGACAAGAAAGATGAGTGACTTACAGGGCTACCATGTCTATACAATCGGTCAATCAATAAAGTGAGACTGTGCCTCTCTGCATATTGAGTCTCAAGGCCGGCGGTCCGAGCGTGATTTGTAATGGAGTTCTGCAAAGGAACAAAATACTAACTGTTAGAAACACGATTGTCAGTACAAAGGGTATTGCAAAAAAATAAGCAAGCAAAACAAAAGAAAAACTTACAAAGTCCTCCAGATATGTCCTATGGCTGCCAATCCCAAGATGATGGACCACTCCGGCCTCTAGTCGTGCCTTGTCACCTCACGTTGTTGTCTCCAACGTCCTAGAGAATCTATAGCCTCCTCCCTCAATCGACGCCAGTCGTCCACGTCTAGCCACTCGGGCTTTGCACTCTTGAGTGCCTTACGTGTGTCCAATCATCTCTGTGTGACATATATGCACGCATGCACTCCATCATCCATAGAAAACCTATCTGCTGTAGCTAGTACCGGAAACTCCTCATGCAAGGATGCTACTATGTAGTCCTTGCTCCCTTTTGGTATGTTTTTCCAATGATCCAAGACATTGTGCCAAAAAACTTGTTGGCACAACTCTCTCATGCGAGCCATCACCCTCCTCCCCTCACATCATTCATGATGATGGCTCCTAACCTATCATCGATTAGATATGCATATCCCCCTGGGGTATGCCTAAGATGGGTCCTCTCCCATCTGCGTTCACACTCCTAGGCATATCAAGGAGACCCTTGTGCATCCGGTATACCGATCGGGGTAATATCTGTCGGAGTGGCACCCATACGGGTGCCACCTGTAGACGGCTGAGTAATTGGAGTAGACGTCCCCATAGGTGTGACAAATCCTGAAGGTGACACAACTCCAGCTGAACGACGAGATGGAGACACTGCATCCGTGCCTCCACAGCATCTAGCTGAGGCTAAGCCATGCTCCTTGAAACTGCCACGAGAGTGAGGATTTACACTTGTATCCCATGCCAACCGTGGGTTCACTACCTCTGTATCTCTGCAACATCCCCCTGACCCCCTTGAAGCACTCCCTCCCTCTGGCTCAAGTCCGGAGCGTTGACCTCGTCTACTCGAAGCTGAAGCATCCGATCGTGCTGAAGTAGATTTAGTAGATCGGTCTGACAATGTCCGAGACAGCTCCTAGTCTGCCATGTCTCTGAATCTTGTGATCTGGTCTAGAGACATGCACGTGAAGATATCTTGCAACTCCTCATCGCTCATCTCTCGACTCATCCTGAAAATGTCACTTGCACAAACAAAAAATGATGTTAGAATAATCAATTTAAATCATACAAATCATAGTAATATAAATCCTTAAAAAAAGATCTCACTTAAAATGCATATCTAATGTACCCTTATAAGTGATTGGTCAATAGATTGAGTAAGTGGATGCTCCAAGTATGAAGTATCCTATGGTCCCATGTCAATCTCCTGACACAACTCCACATACACTAGAAGGTCGATAGATATGTCACCACAAAAGGATGAGTCTACTTCGTTCTCAAAGAATTCTTGGACTCCTATATTTCCATCATTGTTAGCCGATGCTGACTCCAAGCTTTCGGTGGCCTCCACCCCTTGCAATATCAACCCCTCTATTTGCATATTGTCTTCATCTATGCTCGAAACATCGCTTTGATCATATACTCTCGCACTTCGAGGCGCTGAAGGTATAACATACCACCATAGAGGTTATTGGGGGTTTAGATAGAAGATTACATGTTCACAAACACCTACAAGAGAGTTTAAACTATTGTGACATGTACCATGTCATAATAGAATAAACAAACAAATGAGTCCATGCACGTGTTCACAATGGACTGGCAACACAAAGGTATTGCCCAAATCCGTCCTTGGAATCTATTTCAAGAAATCCAAATGGACCTCGTCAAACTATTGCTCCAGCTCCTTCAAGTACCACTTTGAACCACTGCGCATCAAATAGTATCATGGAGAAGCTACGGTAATCCACCGTAATAATACTTTACAAGTTTCCAAAATACTCCATCTCATCTATAACCGTGTTTGGATCTGTTGCTCATCGCCGACTCTCTTGCTCAAACCTTGACATGATACCACAGTCCATTGTGGAGCGCATTTTGTCAATATGCTCCACGCAAAAATGTCGTCTGCGCGACCACGCTACACTATATATTTTGTATTGTACATTGAAACACCCAAATTAGATGTCGCATATAAAATATAGATACGACAAATCCTAAACACCTCATCACCTTTGGACTACATCCCCTTGAGAATTCCCATTCCTCCATTGAGATCTTCGCCCCTTCCTGAGACACTACGGTCAAAGCTCCATGCAACCATCACGTTGACATGAACCATGGCATCTCCTCCATGTCCTGGGGATATCGAATCGATCGATGATGCATACTATGTTGGAATTTAGATCGTGCTTCCTCTCGATCTTACCTAGCGATCCGGTACCTGGCGAGCCACATCTCCATAGAGGCATGGTGCAACATACAAAAGAGATTTACCTTCTCCTCCATTGTAGCATCCATTCTTTTTCTACCCCATTTCCAACCACCACATCTCCAGTCAGTCTATCATCGTCCTTCAGCAACCATAGCATTTTGTTGTCTGGATCCACCGTTGGTAGCCATTGTGAAATATGCACTAGCGCCTCAGACACCAACCAACCTTCAGCCATGCTACCTTTTGGGCTGAGCTCGTTGTCGCACAAAGCCTTTCAGGGTTTTCATGAAGCACTCCAAGAAGAATATCCATCGCGTATGGATAGGTCCAGCAATCTCCACTTCATCTACAAGATACACAAGAAGGTGGATTTGTATCGTGAGCATGCTAGTAGGCAGGTATTTCTCAAAGAGACAGACCATCTCCATTGCTCCCCGCCTCGCAGATTCAATAGAGAACGTCTTAATCTCCTTCTGTGAGATCCATTGCACCAAAGTCGACAACCTGTAAATGGCTCCACGTATTTCTGGAGTAAGACATCCTACGATTGTGATCGGTAGTACAAACTGCCACAAATGAGAAAGTATTATGAATAATGGCTACACTCTAGATAGAAAAATGCGCACGCCAATTACAATCCATTCATAGTACAAACCTGACATATCATATGCTAGTCATGGGATTTTGGCCCTGATAATTGATCGTCTTTAGAAAATGCAAACCTGAGAGAATGCATCATACCTGTCAGAGTGCGGATAGACTTAACTACTTGCTTCACAACGCACTCTTCTTTAGTGGACAAAACCCAAGGAGCGCAAGGTAGCTGCATGCGACCATTAGCACTCGATTGTGGCCAAAGTACCTCCATTTTACCTATCTCCTTCAAATCCATTCGTGCCCCTATAGTGTCTCTCTTTCCTGTGATATGGTCCCATAGAAAGTTGCCCACAATCTTGAAAATATGTATGGGGTCCAACAAGTGGTTGACCTGTAAGTGGGTGCAATATGGCAACTCGTAGAAAACTGAGAACCGTCACATTCCGTTTGGATGTGACTCCGCGTGGACCATTTTCAGCTCGTACCAGCTTGCGGTGTTCATATGTGTTGGAGGTCATCCAAGAAAACCTTCCCTGAGTTCATGATCCTCTGGCAAGAAAGTGGTGTGTCCTTGATATACCATCTTCTTCATGGTTCGTGACCTTCGAGAGTCTAATTGTGGCCCGTACAATGGACATGCATGATAACCTGAGGTAACCATACTTGTTCCAACACCTCTATCTAGTGAATACAAGCTTGAACGAGATAAAATATAGATATTACCAACAAGAATAAATGCCTATTCACCTGAGCACTCTCCAAATCCCGGAAAGTCATGCATCGTCCACATGAAAATGGCTCGAATATTGGCAGACCGCCGACCATCGCGCTTGCTCATATCTTGCACAATGACCCCCTCCTCCCACAAAATCTTAAGCTCATTGACTAATGGACGAAGATACATGTCTATATTTTTGACTTTGTAGCGACCGGGGATGAGTAAGCTAAGGATGAGATGTCCTTCCTTCATAGAAAGCCATGAAGGGATATTGTAGTTGATAAGGACTATAGGCTTACACTGTAAGAAGTTGAGGCAGATCGAATGGGTTCACGCCATCCATTGCAAGACCGAGCCGAAGATTCATTGGCTCTCGGGCAAATCCTGGGAAGGTAGAGTCAATGTGGCTCCATGCGCATGGATCCAGTGATATTCGTTGAACTCCATTCGTGGACCTATTTTGCGCATGCCATGTTGTCAAGCTCGCCATGCCGGACGTAGAAACATGTGGTTTATGCTAGGGATAAGGGGAAACTATCTGAGAACTTTTTGAGGGATGGTTTGCCCTTGCAAGTCCTATCGATACCTGTGAGCACCACAATTTGGACATGTCTCCATAGTCTCGTATTCTCCTCGACACAGTATGCAATCGTTGATACATACATGGATGTTGTTGTAGTCCATGCCAAGCTTTTATAAAACATGTCGTGCATCATCATGAGACTCAGGGATGGTATTTGCAAGTGGTAATATATGATATTTCAATAACCTAAAAAAAATCATAAACACCTTGAAAAAGTACAAATGTTTTTAATAATAGTGCCGAAAAAAAATCAATGAAGCGTATGTACAAGGTACCTGAACAACTCGGTCACACTTGCATAGCTCCACCTGTATTTTGCTTACACACTTAAGCATGCAAGCAGTGTCTTCAAGCGAGATACTCGACACCCATCATATAATGGTATGGATGCTTCCTCTCTAAGCGCATCAGAAGTCTCAACATCCATGGGAATCAATGCATCGATCATTGCCTCCATCTCAGGCTCCAAGATTGTAGGTAGGTCTGGAAGGCTACCTGTCTCCTTTGGCATTGACGGTATAGATTGGCCTTGGAAGTGGTGGATTGGCTCATGCACTCCATCCATCACACGCCCACGAACTCTTCTAATTGGCCGCAAAGGGTGCACTCCTCATTGGGACGAGACATCACCTCCCTGGATAGAAAATTTTCCAGCCACACCCAATCTTCTTGTATATGGTATTTAATTAACTTGCGAGTACAATGCATGATTGATATTAACTTTTCTTACCATTTGTTGAAAATCCGCAATTACTTGATCAATGATCTCAGATTGAAACTTATCAAATCGTCATATGTATTCTATAGACAATCGACGTTTTTGTCTAATTGCCAACTCACATTGAGAGCAAGGACATGTGACACATTGATTAAGATACGCCTCACAATCTTGAATAACAGGACCTTCATCATTTTCCATTTTTTTTACGTTACTACAAACAATTTGTTTTTGTTATCATTCTTTTTTTTCTTAAATTGTTATCCTCTCCTTCCATCTCTCTCTTTTTTTTCTTTCTTAAATTGTTATCCTCTCCTTCCATATCTCTCTCCTTTTCTACATTACGACTACGACCATGACCACGACTACGATGTCGTACTGCTGCGCATCCGAGGTGTGGAATCCACCAAAAAATTGTGTGTGTGACATTTGTTACTTTGTACATACTTAGACGTTGTGCTTCGCTCTGCTTGAACATTTTGCCTTCAGTTGATTCATGTTCAATTTCACAGAAGAGACAAGTGCTATTTG